>NC_045453.1:7371828-7476545 GCF_002776525.5 Piliocolobus tephrosceles
AAGTAGGCCACGCGCATGTGGTTGAAGCGTAGCAGAGGAGGATATAGGATATAGATCTATATCCTCCTCTGCTACGCTTCAACCACATGCGCGTGGCCTACTTCTGCACAGTACCTGGATGCCTAGCCCATGAAGTTTTCTTCAGAGATTAATGACCTTTTTGTCTTGCAGGTCAAAGGTCAGGGTGACTCAATGGGTGTGAATCTGAATCTGAGATGTGCAGACAAACATGTCTGCACCCAGAACACTCCAGTGCTGCTGTGCAGCAAATGCCTCAGAAACGCAGCTTGGCAAAGGTGCGCAGCCCTGTAGCCTCTAACAAGCGTCCAGCTATACAGCTCAGTGTGAACATCTTCCTAAACACAATCCAAATCACTGGCTTCCGGCTTTTCAGGTAGCTGGTAACAACGGCAACATTTCTATGAAAAGGCTGGTGAAAACACAATGACAAAAAAACAGACTACAGCCTCCTGCAGCACTGCACAGGGACTGCGGTGGCCTGAAGGGCCCTGTTCCTACAAAGCTGACACTGGAAACAAATCTTGCAGGGGGCAGGAGAGCTTAGGTGGAGCTTCATACGCAGGCAGAAGAGGAGACAGCAGGGAGAGCAGGTCTCTTCATATTTTCTGTCCCCACAACTGTGTGGACCTGGCTCAGGTCATAAAATGGTGACATTATTGCCTACCCAGGAGCAATGTGTGGCCTTGCATGCAGACAATAAAAGCTGCCGGAGAGCTGGCTGCACAGCCAGTGAGGAAAGGTGCCCTGGGCTCCCTGCTTCTCTTCACCCAGTGGCTGGGCCTAAACAGAACAAGGACAGGGAAGGTGGACCACAGACAGCTGGAGAGCTCAGCCGGGCAAGGCTGCCAGAGTTCCGAAGCCTGCCAGACCATGGAAGGAGGGCGTTCTGTCAGATGCCAGGCCAAGGCTGTGTCATGGGAAGGAAGCATCAGCTTTTGAGGTTTTACAGAATGAGAACCATGTGCACTGGTGCACGGACCACGGAGAATGGCAGGAAGGTTAGGACAGAGAACTCGAGCTCTTGAAATCTAAATCAAACTCTCTTTCAGGTTCCCTGGACCATCTAGGCGTATCTGTAGCTGTCTGTGCCTGTTTTCCCTTTTCTAAAGCTAAGATAACAGAACCATTTCCGGAGGCTACTACAAGCAATCTCTCAGGAGCTTGGCATGGTGCAGGGGGATAAGCATAGATTCTGGAGCCAGACAAACCTGAGTCTGAATCCCAGCTCCACTGCTTACTAGCCGCGTGACTCTGGGAAAATCATCCCACCTCTCTGAGCATCGATTTCCTCAACTATAAACTAAGAGGGCTAAGAATCTAACGCCTACCTCCAGGAGTTGCTAGGTTAGGCATGATTATGTTTCAGAGGGCCTAGAAAGGTGCCTGGCATGGAGCAGGCCTAACATCTGTCAGCTCTCTTAGACTGCAGAAGAGAACTCCACAAATCCTTTGGAGGGAAACAGATCAGGAGATTAAACAGTTGCAGGTGGCCAGCCTCCCAATTAGACCATCCAGAGTCCCGGTGGACAACCTGTCACTGGGCTGTTGATGGAGACATCCCACCAGATACACTTTTTCCAAACACACTACCCTCCACAACCCCTGTTTTTTTGTTTGTTTGTTTGTTTTTTTTTTGAGACATGCACTTCTGCCTGTCATCCAGGCATAAGTGCAGTGGCACAAGCAGCTCACTGAAGCCTCAAACTCCTGGGCTCAAGTAATCCTCCTGCCTCAGTCTCCCAAGCAGCTGGGACTACAGGGGCACGCCACTACACCTGGCTAATTTTGTTGTTGTTGTTGAGACGGAGTCTTGCTCTGTTGCCCAGGCTGGAGTGCAGTGGCACAATCTCGGCTCACTGCAACCTCTGTCTCCTGGGTTCAAGCAATTCTCCTGTCTCAGCTTCCCGAGTAGCTGGGACTATAGGTACCTGCCACTACACCTGGCAAATTTTTGTATTTTTAGTAGAGATGGGGTTTCACCATATTGGTCAGGCTGGTCTTGAACACCTGACCTCAGGTGATCCATCTGCCTTGGCCTCCCAAAGTGCTGGGATTACATGTGTGAGCCACTGCACCCAGCCCGCCACCTGGCTAATTTAAAAATTTTTTTAGATATAGGATCTTGCTATACTGTCCAGGCTGGTCTCAAACTCCTGGCCTCAAGTGACCCTCCTGGCTCAGCCTCCTGAAGTACTGGGATTACAGGTGTGAACCACCATGCCTGGCTACCGCCTGGCTCTAGTCCAAAACAGTGAGTGGGCTCAGCAGCAATGTGGGCTTTGCAGCAATGTGGGCTTGAGCACTTCAGAGTGAGGCCAGGGAAAATGCTGGGGCTCCAAAGCACTCACACTGCAGCCTGCACCCGTGTGACTCTACTGCCTGCTATGGCGCTGGCAACTGCGGCAACTGAAGGCAGTTTCCTTAGGTGAGATGCTCTAAACCTGACAGCAGGTGTTCCACATTTGAAGGCCACCCCCAAGGCTACTAGGGGCAGGGGATTCTCGGACAGCTCTGTGGACACAGCAGCAGCAGGTCCAGCCACTTACTTTAGCTTTATGGCTAAGGGGATGGTGTAGAAGAAGACGTTGATCTGAAACACACATACAAAGAAGAGGCTGAAGTGCTCAAACATCTCTGCAAAGAAGTACCAGAAAAGACCAATGTTTGGAGTGAGATCTGGAACAGAAAGTCTGGAATTAAGAAAACAAAGGGAGAGAAAAAAGACAAAAGTTATAAACTGTCTGCTTTGACCTTGATTTCTCCTGAAGACTTTGGTCACTGCTGGGCAGCCAAGGATGACTTTCTTCCTAGAGAGATCAGGATGGGAAGGGCTCTCTAGGTACTCTGGATACAGGTAATTAACAAAAATGAGCAGAGACATATAATGATAACCCATAACAAATATTAGCTAAGCCAAACAATGTGAAATGAGGCAGGGATTCATCCTAGGAATAAAGAAACTCACCCCTCTTTTACCGCGCAAGACAGTTTAAAATCAGGAGATACCCAGCACTGAAACAAAGGAGGAATGAGTTTTAAAACACAGTATCTATTTTGGGCATTCTAAAGACCTGCCTAGAGGACCACACTCAAACATCCGGCTCCTCCCCATTCTTACTCCACACCCCACAGCAGGAGCCAGAAAACCCAGTGCCTGAGACCGCCGTGAGACTTCTAGGGGCTTTAGGAACAATCGGTGGGTTCTGGCTAAGATCCCCAGGGTCCTAGTCTTAATTGAGAAACTAGGGTTTAACTGGAAAACCTTTTGTCCAGTTAAATCAGACAAATATTTTACTGCAATTCTGGCTCTTCTAAAGTTTACATTTTTGATTTAAAAAAATATGAAGTTGAAACTGATCTCAATACACAATTTAAAAAGGACAACAAATAGGGCACACAGAGGGAGAGACGGGCGATGGCTCTTGGTCAAATTTCCCTGACTGAGTCCTCTGCCCAGGTTAAGTTTTTCCTCTTGCTGTAACTGTACCTCCTTTTCTGTGAAATGAGGTAAAGAACACAATCCGTGGCCAGCAGAAGGAACTCTTCACCTGGCATCGCAACTCCTATCTAAGGCAGAGCATGAAGAGCTGAAGTTACTCAGCCAGGATTTAACACAATCAAGCAGTCCAGAATCCCAAATGGAAGTTCTGCCGCTCCAGATCCCTTCCCCACCTGCACAGGTTTAAAAGTCTGTCACCCATTGGGCTGTGAGCTCCTCAAAGCTTAGGAGCAAGCAAGTCTTTGACATCCAAGCAGAGACTGGCACACACAGGGCATTCAGAAATGTTTATAGAATTCATGAATATACACTCAGGCAAGCCTGCAATACTCAAGCCCATTTGAGTTTTCTCTCAAGGTCTGACGTGTGGCAGCTGGCATTATTTTGAAACCGTCAGAGGCCCTCTTGCAGTAGAGGAACACATCCATTTCTGTTTGGAATTGAGCCCAAACCTCCCAGTTAGAGGCTGGTATTTGCTTTGGATGTTCCCAGGGAGTGCTCTTTAACACACTTATGCTGGATGTTGCAAATTTTTTGTGTGTGAAAAATCAGACCTTGGCGATGACCTTGAGCAGCAGGACGTAAATAATTCCCACAAGCTTAGCGTTCCAATAATGGAACACTAGGCATACTGGGTTAATCCCACTGTATCAAAGGTGTGCTTTAGAGTACAGATTCTCAAAGTGTGTTCCCTAAACCAGCAGGCCAACAGCATCGGCATCACCTGAAAACTGGAGAAATGCAAATTCTTGATCCCTCCCCAACATCTACTTAATCAGAACCTCTGAGGGTGGGCCCAGCAATCTGGGTTTTAACAAGGCCTGCAGGTGATTCTGATGCACCTTAAGGTTTGAGAACCGTTGCCATTTAATACAAAGGCTTCCTGTGGTCACTCACCCTCTGAGTCCAGCTAGAGCTATGACAACCAAATTAGCTTCCAGAGTTTTGGGGGGGGGGGGTTTACCTGACGATATATAGTTGTACGAATTTACAGGTGATTTTACGTGATATTATGATTTCTGAATACAATGTAGAATAATTAAATCTAGCTAGTTAACATTTCTATCACCTCAAATATTAAACATTGTGGTGGGAACAATTGAAATTTACTCTCTTAGCAATTTTGGTTTGTACAATACTGTATTATTAACTATATTCACCATGCTGTGCTAGAACTCAAGAAAAGAAAAAAAACATATTCCTCCTGAGATTTTGTACTCCTTTGACTATTATTTCCCCATTCTCCCACCCCCAGCATCTGTAACCACCCTTCTACTCTCTGCTTCTATGAGTGTAATTGTTTTAGAGTCCACATATAAGTGAGAACACATGTGGTATTTCTCTTTCTGTGCCTAGCTTATTCCACTTAGCATAATATTCTCCAATTCCATCCCTACTACTGTCATAAATGACAGAATTTCCTTTCTGAAGACTGAATAGTATTCCCCTGTGTATCTATACCAAATTTTCTTTATCCATTTGTTTGTTGATGGACATTTAAGATTGATTCCATAACTTGGCTATTATGAACAATGCCGCAATGAACATGGGAGTGCAGACAAGTCTTCAACAAACTGATTTCAAAAAGTTTGAGTTGCCTGTAATCCCAACACTTTGGGAGGCTAAGGCAGGTGGATCACTGAGACCAGCCTGGCTAACATGGTGAAACCCTGTCTGTACTAAAAATATAAAAATTAGCTGAGCGTGGTGGTGCATGCCTGTAGTCCCAGCTACTCGAGGAGCTGAGGCAGAAGAATCACTTGAAACCAGGAGGTAGAGGTTGCAGGGAGCGGAGATGGCCCCACTGTACTCCAGCCTGGGCGACAGAGTGACACCCTGTCTCAAAAAAAAGAAAAAAAATCCTTTAAGTAGCCAGAAGTGGGACTGCTGGATCAAATGGTAATTCTATTTTTAGTTGTTTGAGGAATGCTGATACAGTTTTCCATAATAGCTGTACTAATTTACATTCCCGACAATGGTATACAAGAGTTCCCTTTTCCCCACAGCTTCTAGAATTTTCTAATGTGGTCATTACTTACATAAAGCCATAGACTGCAGGGATGAAATCCCAAGAGCTGAGAAGGAAGAAGGAGAGGCAAACGATTACCACTAGGCTTCCCACATACATCATGGCATACTCCCAAGAAAAGATCCAGAAGGCCTTGCTCTTCATTTTCACAGGTATGTACTGCCGCTAGGAGAGAAGGCAAAGTGACATAAACTTAGGGATATAAACAACAGAGGGCAGCTATTAGCTTATACTTAAAGATCCCTCCTGCAAAACCATGCTATGATACACAGGTTTATAATTTTTCTTTGGTCTTTAATTAAATAAGAAGGATGTAAGTGTTAGAAAAGGTATTATGGGTGCATCCTCTGATATCAGACCTAGTAACACCATTTCTAGGTATGTATCCTGGAGCCACGTTGCAGAAGATACAAATGGAGGAATATTCATTCCACCATTGTTTGGAACATAAAAAAAAAATCCTTCAATAGAGGAACAAATAAATTGTGGTATATTGACATATGGTATACTATTTGCAAGGTTAAATGAATACATTGTATCTATAAATGTCAACATGGCTAGATCTAAAAAATATGAGGTTAGTTATAATAGAAAATTGCCAAACAAGCCATATTATATGAAAATACTTACGTGTTCTGAGATTATACCAAATAATACTATTATTTACACACACACACACACAACCCTGTAAAAGTTTCATAAAACATAGATTAGAAGGACATATACTAAAGTGATGATAGCATTAGCCTCCTGGGAAGGAGAGAGGAAAATATAATTGGAACCTAAGAAACTTCATATAACCTGGCATTCATATGCAAAGTGAAAATAAACAAACAAGTAAAAAAGACTTAAAAAGAACCCCAAATTTAGGTTAAAAAAAACAAAAAAACTTCATCTGCTTTTTTGTTTTTGGAGACAGAGTCTCGCTCTGTTGCCAAGGTGGAGTACAGTGGCATGATCTCAGCTCACTGCAACCTTCGCCTCCAGGTTCCAGTGATTCTCCTGCCTTATACTCCCGAGAAGCTGGGACTAGAGGTGCGCACCACCATGCCCAGTTAATTTTTGTATTTTCAGTAGAGACGAGATTTCAACATGTTGGCCAGGATGGTCTCCATCTCTTGACCTTGTGATCCGCCCGCCTCCCAAAGTGCTGGGATTACAGATATGAGCCATCGCACCTAGCCTTTTTTTTTTTGAGACGGAGTTTTGCTCTTGTTGCCCTGGCTAGAATGCAACGGTGCGATCTTGGCTCACTGCAACCTCCACCTCCCAGGTTCAAGTGATTCTCCTGCCTCAGCCTCCCGAGTAGCTGGGACTACAGGCACCCACCACCACACCCAGCTAATTTTTGTAGTTTTAGTAGAGATGGGGGTTTCACCATATTGGCCAGGCTGGTCTCGAACTCCTGACCTCAGGTGATCTACCTGCCTTGGCCTCCCAAAGTGTTGGGATTACAGGCATGGGCCACTGTGCCTGGCCTCACATACTTTATTAAGTATGACAACAGCAAATATGAAACAATATAGCACAAATCTTAGTATCTGTTTAGTTTGGGCAGTCGACATATGGCTATTATTATACATTTTCTGTATTTTTCCATTTTTCCTCTCTTAAAAATGTTTTCCTCAAAAAAAAAAAAAAAAGGATGCTGGGGGAAGAGAAATAATTCAGGACTTGTTATAAGAAAAAAACAAAAAAACCACCCAGTATGTGAGACAACAGAAATGAATTTAAACAAATCACAATCAATTCAAATGAAAAAACCGTATAATTAAAAATCATGTTGTCAGGGACTGGGCACGGTGGCTCACACCTGTAACCCCAGCACTTTGGGAGGCCAAGGCGGGAAGATCACCTAAAGCCAGGAGCTCAAGACCAGTCTGGCCAATGTAACAAAACTCCATCTCTAATGAAAGTACAAAAATTAGCTGGGTGTGGTGGTGTCCGCCTGTAGTCCCAGCTACTCAGGAGACGAAGGCATGAGAATCGCTTGAACCCAGGATGCAGAGGCTGCAGTGAGCCAAGATCACACCACTGCACTCCAGCCTGGACAACAGAGCGAGACTCTGTCTCTAAAATTAAATTAAATTAAATTAAAAAATCATGTTGTTAGGAAAAAAATCAGTTATGCAGCTACATGCTATTTACAAGAGCTATACCTTAAAATATAAGACACAGAGGCCAGGCACGGTGGCTCACACCTGTAATCCCAGCACTTTGGGAGGCTGAGGCAGGCAGATCATGAGGTCAGATCAAGACCATCCTGGCTAACACGGTGAAACCCCGTCTCTACTAAAAATACAAAAATTAGCTGGGTGTGGTGGCGGGCGCTTGTAGTCCCAGCTACTTGGGAGGCTGAGGCAGGAGAATGGCGTGAACCCAGGAGGTGGAGCCTGCAGTGAGCCGAGATCATGCCACTGCACTTCAGCCTGGGCGACAGAGTGAGACTCTGTCTCGAAAAAAAGAGAAAAAGAGAGGAAAAAAAAAATTATATATATATATATATATATATATATATATATATATATATAAATAACACAGAAAAGCTGAAAATCAAAGGACTTTTTCAGATATGGCACGGAAACATTAAGCAAAAGAAAGCTAGTGTGGTTATACTATTATCAGATAAAATAGACTTTTATGTAAAAAAGTATTGCAGAGATAAAAATAGTCCAATAACGATAAAAGGTTCCATTCACTGGAAAAATATAACAGTTCTAAATTTGAATGTAACTAACAACAGTCTCAAAATATATAAAACAAAAGTGGATTAAGCTACAAAGGAAAAATAAACAAATCCATCATCAATGCATAACTGATAGATCAAGCACACAAATTAGTAATCAAGTAAAAAAAAATGAAGCACATTTCATAAGTTTAATCTCATAAGATCTTATAAATCATACTTATATAGAACAGGGCACCTAATAACTAAGTAATTCACATTCATTTCCAGCATTTTGGGGGGTATTGATAAAAACATCACATACTTAAATCAGGCCATAAACCCATATTGACTTCAAGGAATCCTTATCATACAGACTCCAATCTCTGACCATAATGCAATTAATATAAATTATTTATGAAAAGATAACCTAAATTAGAAAAAACCTTGCTGACTTCACATACGTATCACTTATTTGTTATGAGAACACTTAACATCTATTTTCTTAGTAATTTTCAAGTATACAATATATTGTTAACTACAGTCATCATGTTGTACAATAAATCTCTTGAATTGTATCACAGAAAATTAAAACATTTATCCAAATAATCTAGGAGTCAAAAAGAAATGATTATGTCAGAAAATACCCCACACATCACTATTCGTGTAATGTAGATAAAACAATACTCTCAGGGAAAAGTACATCCTTAGAAATTTACTTTGGAATAGAAGAAAAACTGAAAATAAATAAGCTAAATACCCATTTTAAGATATTAGAACAACAGAATAGACCCCAAAAGAAGGAAGAAAATAATAAAGAGCAGAATTTGTTAAAACAGAAAATAAAGATACAATATAAGGAATCAACAAGACTAAATCTAGTTCTTAGAAATGACTCATGTTATTGATGGGTTTCTAATAAGAATAATTAACAAAAAAAGAGAGACGAGCAAATAAACAACATTAGGAATATAAAAGAGGGCATAACTATAGATGTATCAGGGAGAAGAAAATATTTTAAAACTTATGCCAATGTATTTTAAAAAAAGGTGAAATGGAAACATTCTATGAAAACTATAAATAATTTAAGTGATTTATTAAAAATGCCCGTGTAACTAAAAAGAGGTGGAGATCAAAGGACATGACAATGAAATGTAAAACATCCTGAATCCCATCCCTTCCCCCAAATCCTATAAAGGTCACATATAAATTGGGGAATTTAAATTTGGAGAGAATATATTGGATAATATTATTCTATCAAGGTTAAATTTCTAGCGGTGATAACAGTATCATGGTTATACAGAGAATGCCTAGTTCTTAAGAGTGACCTGCTGAATTAGGGTTGATGCGTCTTGTCTGTAATTTCCAAGCAAGTAATTCAGGCGAAAAAAGAAAAATCAATATATTTACATAGATATACATAATATGGCAAAAATGATAACTGAAGAATCTTTAAAAAGGTATTTATTATAGTACTCATCATTCAATTTTTCTGAAATCATGAAATAAAAAATTAGAGAAAAAACTAATTCACAAGAAAATAGAAAATTGGCCCAGGTGCGATGGCTCATGTCTATAATCCCGGCACTTTGGGAACCAGAGGAGGGTGGATAACTTGAGCTCAGGAGTTCAAGACCAGCCTGAGCAACATGGCAAAACCCCATCTCTACAAAAAATACAAAAATTAGTAGTGCATGGTGGCACATGTCTGTAGTCCCAGCCACTCCAGAGGCTGAAGTGGGAGGACAGCTTGAACCCAGGAAGTGGAGGTTGCAGCCAAAATTGTGCCACTGCACTCCAGCCTGGGCAACAGAACGAGACTCTGTCTTAAAGAAAAAAAAAAAAAAAGCCACCAAGCCACTTCATGTAGATAAAAAGTTCATATGGAAAAACAAACATACAAGAATAGCTAAGAAAACATTGATAAAAAAAATCATGAAGGGGGACTAGCC
Source organism: Piliocolobus tephrosceles (assembly GCF_002776525.5). Lineage (NCBI taxonomy): Eukaryota > Metazoa > Chordata > Mammalia > Primates > Cercopithecidae > Piliocolobus > Piliocolobus tephrosceles. The sequence goes on from NC_045453.1 coordinate 7,381,995, forward strand.
TTATCAGCCACTGAAATATAAAACCTCTATAATTAAAACAGCACAATATTGGCTCATTAATAGAGAAGTAGACTAGTAGAATAAAACAGGAAGTCCAGCACTAGACCAAAATACATACGGCAATTTAGTATATGACAGTGGTGGCATATCACTATGATAAAAATTGACTTTTTTTTTTTTGAGACGGAGTCTCCCTCTGTCGCCCAGGCTGGAGCGCAGTGGCCAGATCTCAGCTCACTGCAAGCTCCATCTCCTGGGTTTACACCATTCTCCTGCCTCAGCCTCCCGAGTAGCTGGGACTACAGGCGCCTGCCACCTCGCCCGGCTAGTTTTTTTGTATTTTTTTAGTAGAGACGGGGTTTCACTGTGTTAGCCAGGATGGTCTCGATCTCCTGACCTCGTGATCCGCCCGCCTCGGCCTCCCAAAGTGCTGAGATTACAGGCTTGAGCTGCCGCGCTGGGCCAAAAATTGACTTTTTAATCAATGATGCTAGGACAACTAGGTAACCATTTGGAAAAGGTTAAATTAGACCTATCTCTCACACCATTCACAAGAATAAACTCCAAATAGCTTAGGGATCCAAATATATATTTTAAATGAAATGATAAAGCACTGTACTAGAAAAAAACATGGTGAACTTGTCTTTAACTTTGATGTAGAAAAAAGCTCAACCGTGATTGTGCCACTGCACTACAGCCTGGGGGACTGAGCGAGAGACCCTGTCTCAAACAAACAAAAAACGCCAGGTATGGTGGCTCATGCCTGTTATCCCAGCACTTTGGGAGGCTGAGGCAGGTGGATCACTTGAGTCCAGGAGTTTGAGACCAGCCTGGGCAACATGGCAAAACCCTGTCTCAACAAAAAATACAAAAATTGGCCACATGTGGTGGTGCACACCTATAGTCCCAGCTACCAGGGAGGCTGAAGTGAGAAGAGCACTTGAGCCCAGGAGGTTGAGGCTTCAATGAGCCGTCATCATGCCACTGCACTCCAGCCTGGGCTGCAGAGTGAGACCATGTCTCAAAAAATCAAAACAAAACAAAACTACATACATACTTCAATAATTCCACTTTCTAGAAATCTATGTGGAAAATATACCTCCAACAAAATGAAAATATGTATAGACAAGGTTACTTACTGAAACATTACTTGTAATTGCAAAATATTGTAAGCAATCTAAATTTCCATACACTGGAGAGAGGCTGAATAAACTATGGTATGTTCACACAATGGAGTACTACACAGCTGTAAAAAAGAATGAGGATAATCTCTATTCTATCTATACTGATACGGAGGAAATTCCAGGAAATAATGTTAAGTGAAAAACAGGAAAGCACAAAAGGGTATCTACAGTATGCTACCCTTCATATAAGAAAGGCATATAAGAGGCAGGCAAATCACCTGATGTCAGTAGTTCGAGACCTGCCTGACCAACATGGTGAAACTCCATCTCTACTAAAAATACCAAAATTAACTGGTGTGGTGGCAGGCGCCTGTAATCCCAGCTACTCGGGAGGCTGGGGCAGGAGAACCACCTGAACCCGGGTGGTAGAGGTTGCAGTGAGCCAAGATCACACCACTGCACTCCAGCCTAAGTGACAAAAGCGAAACTCCGTCTCTAAGTAAATAAATAAATACATAAAGGCACATAAGAAAATATACATGTTATACATGTATCTATTCACTGGTATGAAAGGAGTACAGGAAAGATAAGCCAGAAACTAAAGAAAAGACAGCCCTCCATATCCATGGGTTCCACATCTATGTGTTCAATCAACTAAGGATAGGAAATGTTCCAAAAAAAATTGTGTCTGTACTGAACATGTAGAGATGTTTTTCTTGTCATTATTCCCTGAACAATACAGTGTAAGAACTATTTACATTGTATTATTACAAGTAATCTGGAGATGACTTAAAGCATAGGAGAGGATATGTCTAGGTTATATGCAAATACTGTACCATTTTGTATTAGGGACTTGAACATCCTGAGATTTTGGTACCCGCAGGAGGTCCTGGAATCAATCCACCACAAATACCAAGGGAAGACTGTAATTACCTAGGGTGAGAGTGGAAGGACTAGAAGAACAGGATAGCAGGAATGATGACAGAATAAAACTGCTCTGTCTTTTTGTACAGCTGACTCTTAGAACCACAGTAATATTTTACATTCCGTTCACTTACCCCCTCCCTAAATAAACAATTAAAATCAACCAATATGTGGGGAGAATCCAAAATGAATATAAATACTAACAAATGAACCTAACTATATTACAAATTAATAACACAACCACACTGAAGGGTTACATGGTGCAAGAAAAGAACTAATCTAAGTAATAATGAAAAACAGGCCAGGCACAGTGGCTCATGCCTTAATCCCAGCACTTTGGGAGGCCAAGGTGGGTGGATCACTTGAAGTCAAGAGTTCAGTATCAGCCTGGCCAACGAAAAATACAAAAATTAGCTGGGCGTGGTAGTGCTCACCTGTAATCCAAATTACTTGGCAGGCTGAGGCCAGAGGCCTGCCTGAGCCCAGTCGCGCAACGGAGCGAGACCCTGTCTCAAAAACAAAAAACAAAACAAAACAAAACAAACCTTTACAGTGGAGAAGTCTGGCAGACACTAATGTCACCAAGTGATCAAGGTAAACATTACCATTCAGAAGATACGGCAATATCATGAACCCCTCGGTACGGTGCACTGCAGACACAATATGCATTTCTGCCAAAAACATGTAACTTCAGACCAGTCATGAGAAAACTATGACAATCTAAAGTGAGGTACATTTGACGAAAATAACTTCACAAGTCATGAATGACAAGTGAAGACTGAGGAACTGTCTCAGACTAGGAGAGACTAAGGGGATAAAACCACCAAATGCAATGTGGGACCTAAATATGATCCTGAAACAAACAAAAATTGCCTTAGTAGAAAAAGCAAAATTCTACTAAGATCTGTCGTTTAGTTAATAATGTTGCATAAACGTTAAGTTTTTGTTCTTGATAACTGTTGTATGGTTATGTAAAATGTTAACATTAGCGGAAGTGGAGTGAGGGATACAAGAAACTACTATTTTTGCAACTTTTCTGTAGGTCTAAAATTAATTCAAAATAAAAAGCTTTTAAAAATGGAGATAAAACCATCTGTTACACGATTGGTTAAAAAAAAAACATGCAATTTTAAAAATTAGAGTGTTTTACAAGTCCAGTATAAAAAAAAAAATCAGCCCTTTGCCTCTCATCTTCATTAAATCAAGCTTGTTATTGTGATGTTCAAATCATTTATATGATTTCTTTAATCTTACTTTGAGAGATTTGTTAAAACTAATTACGATGGTTGATGTATCAATTTCTTCTAGCCATGTCAATTTTTATGTTCTAAGTTTTAAAGATATCTTATTAGTCAAATACAAGTTTGAATTCTCAAAAACAAAGCAAAATAAACAACAAGCAGAACTTCACAATGATATACCGCTAGAACTGCCAACATGAAAAAGACGGATACCATCCAATGGTGGTGAAGATGTGTGGCAACTAGAATCTCGTATTTGGTTGGGGGGGTGTAAAATGGTGCAAAAACTTCGAAAACCTGTCTAGTAGATTCTAGCAAGGCAAAACATACACTTGCCTAATGTCCCAGTAATTCTACTGCTAGGTACTGCTCAAGAGAAACAAAAACATAAGTCCACAAAAAGACTTGTACCAGAATGTTCATAGTAGTCTATTTATATCAGACAAAAACTGGAAATGGGCCAAGTTTCCATCAACAGGAGAATGGGTAAACAAAATGTTGCACACACAAAAACCACCCAGCAATAAAAGGAATGCATGCAACAACATGGATAACTCTCAAAAACAAGCTGGTTGAAGGAAGCCTTATACAAAATAATCCTATTATTTCATTCCATTTATATGATGTTTTAGAATACGCCAAACTAAGCTATGATTAAAACAATATTCAGAACAGTTGTGTCCAAGGCAATAGGAGTGGGAATTGATGGGGAAAGGGCCCGAGGGAACCTTCTGTATTTTGAGAGGAGTTTGGGTTACACCGATTGTTTGTATTAAGATTTATGCACTTCATGGTATGTAAATTCTAGCTAAAATGAAAAAGAGCGTAAATAATGAACTCCAGTTGATGCTTATGCTGAATTATTTACAAGGATATGTATGACATCTGCAATTTACTTCAAAATGTATCAAAAACAAGACTGACTGATGGGTAGAAGTATATGTGATAAAGCAAGTATGGCGAAATATTAATGGACGAACGTACGTTGTAGGTATATGTGTGTTCGTATTTGTTTTTTCTTTGAAATTTTTCATTACAAAATGTTGGGAAAATGTAAGATTTAATACACTGTTTAGCAAGCCAAACATACGTGGTAACACTTTCAAGAAAAGCCAAAGAATGATTAATAAAAATTTCAGGGTAGGCTGGGCATGGTGTCTCATGCCTGTAATCCCAGCAATTTGGGAGGCTGAGGTGGGTGGATTGCCTGAGCCCAGGAGCTTGAGACCAGCCTGGGCAACATGGCGAAACCCCATCACTATATATTTTAAAAAATATATAAATAACTAATTCAGGGTAGTCATAACCTCTGAGGTAGTGGGAAGAAGTGCAGTGTAGAAGGAGAACTCACAGGGCTTCCAAAGGACTAGAAATGTTACATTACTTAAGCAGGGTAGTGGAACGCAGTGTTTCTTTATTATCTTTTAAAGTATGCAAATATTATAAAGCAGAAGCGCATTCAAGGCAGATGGGACATCATGGGTTTGGGACCTGAGGTGGGACGGAACTTGCCACATTGGAGGAACAGAGAAGGTCTGTGTGGTTTGAGATTTAGGAGTGAGTGGTAAGTGGTATAAGATAAGCACAGAGAGGTAGAGAGCAGCCAAGTCAAGCAGGAGGTAAGCCATTTTGGTCATATACACCTCATAGACTCTAACAGTTGAGAGAAAAGTTTCAGGTGGGTGAGTGTTAATGCCTCTTCTACGATCTTTGGCAAAGAAAGCAAGTTCCAGACCAAATTCTAGCACAGATTTTTATTAAACAGGTATTTCTTAGTGAGCCAGGCCCAAAGCAATTCACACAAACTATTCTAGAAGCTCCATTCAGTCCCAGCTCTTTCTACCTCTAGTTGTTCCAACTACCACTTATGAAAAAGGTTCACTCACAATAGAACTGACAATATCCCAGAGGCAGGGTTCTGTTGCCCTTGGAGTCACATCAGGCAACCAGAAATCCTAACCAAAGACCAAAGGATCATTAAAGAATTACTCCTCAGGCGCCATCTCCAAAGGACGAAGTTACAGGCCCTGCTAGATTCATATTCCTTCTTCATGCAAGCATAGGATTATTTCAGGGTCTCGCTCTGTCGCCCAGGCTGGTGCAGTGACAGGATCACAGTTCACTGCAGTCCCTAACTCCTGGGCTCAAATAATCCTCCTACCTCAGACTCCCGAGTAGCTGGAACTACAGGCACATGCTACCATGCCTGGCTAATGTTTTCATTTCTTGCAGAGACAGGGTCTTGCTTTGTTGCTCATAAACCACCACATCCGACCCAATTCTGCTTTTGACTACTTCAGTTTCACCAATGAGCGCCTACTTCTAATAGTCATTTTGTTAATTAGTAAGACACTAATCTCACCAGTAAAAATTGGCCAGGTGCAGTGGGCCATGCCCATAATCCCAGCACTTTGGGAGGCCAAGGTAGGTAGATCACTTGAGTCCAGGAGTTTGAGACCAGCCTGGACAACATGGCAAAACCCTGTCTCTACAAAAAATACAAAAATTAGCAAGGCATGGTGGCACACGCCTGTAGTCCCAGCTACTCGGGAGGCTGACACAGGAGGATTGCTTAAGCCTGGGAGGTGGAGCTTGCAGTGAGCTGAGATCGCACCATTACACTCCAGCCTGGGCAATAGAGTGAGCCCCCTGTCTCAAAAAAAAAAAACAAAAAACTTTCAAGCTGCTTCTGACAGTCACTATGCTAATTAGTAAAGGTGTTGATCAAACTATAGAGAGTGCTGCACTGATGGCAGCCCCTGGAGAGTGCACCCTTGCAGATGTAAAGCTAGGTGACCATCATGGAGTGTGGATGCTTCATTAATGTAATTCACATCCCCCTGAAGTTGAGGCTGAAACTAACTGGCAAATATATACTATCAGATGGTCCATGAAGAAGTATTTTTAAACAAATTACAGACATCATAACTCCATGATAAAGACTTTAAGGATGATGGAAGTCAGCGAAGAGTTTTAAGCTGGAGACGGCATTACTGTTAACAGATCTTAGGTGAGAGGAATCTGATCAAGGTCATGGTCCCCTCTCTAAGCTTTATATACATAGCTCTACTCTGACTTCTCCTTGCAACTGTACTGTCCCCTAGCCAAATGTGGCTATTCTAATCTAAAGGATAAATTAACTAAAATTAAAAATTCAGTTCCTCAGTCCCAATAGCACATTCTAAGTGCCTGATGGCCACATGTGGCTTGTGTCTTCTGCATTGACAATATAGACACAGAAAATTTCCATGGTCACAAAAAGTTCTACTGATACCACTGAACTAGAATAAAGTTTTAAGAGAATGATAAATTTCTGGGGATGGAAAATAGTTCAAGACCGGGTGTGGTGGCTCAGGCCTGTAATTCCAGCACTTTGGGAGGCTGAGGTGGGCAGATCACTTGAGGTCCGAAGTTCGAGACCAGCCTGGCCAACATGGCAAAACCCTGTCTCTACTAAAAATACAAAAATTAGCTGGAGTTGGTGGTAGGCATCTGTAATCCCAGCTACTCAGGAGGCTGAGGCAGGAGAGATGCTTGAACCTGGGAGGTAGAGGTTGCAGTGAGCCAAGATCGTGCCATTGCACTCCAGCATGAGTGACAGAGACAGACTGTGTCTCAAAAAAAGAAAAAAGAGAAGAGAAAGAAAAGAGAAAAGAATTCAACAAAGAGAAGGCATCTATAGATAAATTCAACGAAGAAGGTATTTAGGTTCTCAGTTAATTCCTTGATCATCTGATCTTCCTTCTGAGAAAGACTGCCATTTAGCAAAGAAGAAGGGAAGAAGAAAAAAAAGAGGAAGAAAACAGCCCAGGAGAGAAAAAAAAATGCCCTCAAAAGTAAAAATATTGTTTTATCTTCTCATTCCACCCTACTGATATTTAAAAAGAAGTATGCCAGGGAATAAAACAACAAAGCCATGAAGAATTGAATCAAGTGGGCTTTTTTTTTTTTTTTTTTTTTTTTTGAGACAGAGTCTTGCTCTGTCGCCCAGGCTGGAGTGCAGTGGCTGGATCTCAGCTCACTGCAACCTCCGCCTCCCGGGTTCACGCCATTCTCCTGCCTCAGCCTCCCGAGTAGCTGGGACCACAGGCGCCGGCCACCTCGCCCGGCTAATTTTTTGTATTTTTAGTAGAGACGGGGTTTCACCGTGTTAGCCAGGATGGTCTCAATCTCCTGACCTCGTGATCCGCCTGTCTCGGCCTCCCAAAGTGCTGGGATTACAGGCTTGAGCCACCGCGCCCAGCCAAGTGGGCTGTTAAAAGCAGTTCTCGGCAGTGGCTCACACCTATAATCCCAGCACTTTGGGAGGCTGAGGCAGGTAGGTCACCTGGCGTTGGGAGTTATAGACCAGCCTGACAAACATGCAGAAATGCCGTCTCTACTAAAAATACAAAATTAGCTGGGCGTGGTGGCACATGCCTGTAATCCCAGCTACTCGGGAGGCTGAGGCAGGAAAATCGCTTGAACCCAGGAGGTGGAGGTTGCAGTGAGCCAAGATGATGCCATTGCAGTCCAGCCTGGGCAACAAGAGTGAAACTCTGTCTCAAAAAAAAAAAAAAGCAGTTCTCTTAGGCGAGTCCTAAACACTCAGGAGATGAGGTTTCACTCTTTGCAAATTCCATTAGTGGCCCCCAAGTTTCTGTTGGCTATGATTTTTCTCAGTGTTTTATTGAACCTAAAGTGCTGTCAATGTTAGACTGCAAAATGATTTTTTTTTTCTTGGCAAACTTGTGATTACAAGATGTGCAATAAATTTTATGTATAATTCTGTTTTGAAGACATGGTCTTGGGGTCAAGGTTTGCTCTGGGGAACAGGGCCCTAAAATGATAAAGTAATTTGAAGTATGTACTGCATTTATTTATAAAAACTGAACTTGCACTTAATCTTGCAGGACTACTCCAGTTACACAGTGAGGCACACCTAAAATTCCTAAAAAAGAAACTCCAGCAATCCTCTGATGGCTTGTTGTTTATAAACACTAGAGCCAAACTTAATCTCGAGGTTGTAAAAGTGGATTATATAAATTGGGTCATTCTTGTCATGTCCAACTAAATCAGGGCCAGGGGAAAGAGCACTCAGGGCACACAGCACCTGCTCTAACAATTAGATTTTCCACAAGCCCAGCTGCTGAAACGTCCTGCTGTGACTCTAAGACTACTTCGACCTACCACTGTCACTCACCAATCAGAGATTCCCAGCTCCCAAAAACTTGACTAGGGTCAATGAGCTTTCTTTCAAAGCAATATATACTATTTCTTTTTCTAATAAAACTCCTAACCTTCTGTTTGTTCTTTGGCCATACCAAAGGCCACCCCAGTCTGTGTGTATGCCTCAAATTGCAATTCTTGCTTCCCAAATAAAACATTAGAGATTTGCCTCTATATTTTATTTGACTTTGACAAGGTTCACACTGCAAATTTCCCAGTGAACAGGTGAGCTTTTATCTTACCTCTTTTGCTCCACAGCAAATGCTGACTTAAAACCTAAGTATGTAAAATGTATGTATGGGCTGGGCGCAGTGGCTCACGCCTATAATCCCAGCACTTTGGAAGGCCAAGGCGGGCAGGTCACCTGAGGTCAGGAGTTTAAGACCAGCCTGGACAACATGGTGAAACCCTGTCTCTGCTAAAAATACAAAAATTAGCCGGGTGTGGTGGTGGGTGCCTGTAATCCCAGCTACTCAGGAGGCTCAGGTGGGAGAACTACTTGAACCTGGGAGGCAGACGTTGCAGGAGTCAAAATTGCACCATTGCACTCCAGCCTTGGCAACAGAGCAAGACTCTGTCTGGGATGGGATGGGATGGGATGGGATGGAATATGAAATGAAATGAAAAATGAAATGAAATGGAATATGAAATGAAATGAAATGGAATACGAAATGAAATGAAATGAAAAATGAAATGAAATGAAATGAAATAAAATAAAATATATGTATGGCCGGGTGTGGTGGCTCACATCTGTAATCCTAGCACTTTGAGAGGCCAAGGCGGGCAGATCACTTGAGGTCAGGAGTTTCAGACCAGCCTGGCCAGCATAGTGAAATCCTGTCTCTACTAAAAATACCAAAGTTAGCCAGGCGTGGTGGCGGGTGCCTGTTATCCCAGCTACTTGGGAAACTGAGGCAGGAAAATCGCTTTAACCTGGGAGGTGGAGGTTGCAGTAAGCTGGGATTGTGCCACTGCACTCCAGCCTGGGCAACAGAGCAAGGCTCGATCTTAAAAAACAACAAAAAAATAAAATGTACATATGTATGTAAGTAGAAGGGTTGGAAGAATGATGCCCTAAAAAAATCTATCCGTTTTTTAAACCATTTTATTACAAACACAAAATGCAGGAAATCACATAGAACAAATATAAAGCTTAGTGAATGATTATAAGGTGAACATCCTTGTAACCACTACCCAGGTCAATAGAAAGAACTTCTCAGGCATTCCCCAAGCTCCCCCATGTTCCCTGATCCGACCACAATCCCCTCCTCCCTCCAAAGTAACCAGTACGCTGGTTTTAATAATCACTTCCTTGCATTTCTTCACAGTTTTTCACTTACATGTGTGTCCCTTTCTATAGTTTAGGTCTTGCCTGTTTTAAAATTTTTGATACAATTTTTAAGTCTCTGAATTCATAGCTCCTCCACTTCAGCCTACTCCTGCCCATATCTTTTTTTTTTTTCTTCTTACAATTCATATGTTACAGAATCTGGGACATTTAACCCATATAACGTCTCATAATCTGGATTTTCTAATTATATACCTTGTTTTCAGTATTTCTTGCAAATTGCAGCTATATCCAGAGGCTTGATTGATTTTGGATTTCATCCTTTTGGCAAAACTTGGTGGTGGGTAATGTTCTTTTGTCAGGAGGCTTGGTTTTTGTTTGTTTCTGATGTTAGTAGTTATTGATGCTCAGTACCTAGACCATAAGGGGTTGTAAAATGATGCTATCCTATCATTTTGTTATCATTTGTAAGTTGGAATAATTTTATCCAGATATATTTCTGTCACCTACTATATGGTTATCTAGTGGTACAGGAAAGGCAGGACAAATACTTATTTTTTTAGTTTTCAATACAATGAACTGATTTCTTATCAATTCTCCTAATTTAGCCAAGTAGGTTTCCTTTTTAGTAACATTATGAATGCCTGGATTTAAATATATTTATGAGTTTTAATCTATTGCAAGTCTTACCCTGTTGAAACTCAAATTATCCCTCTTTGGTCAGTGGGAGCCTCTTCAAGTTAGATCCTAAGTCCTTTCAAGAAGACTCCAGTAGACTTTGATAAACTTTCATGTTATCTGTTATCACAGTATTCTAGGATCATCCTATACATTTCCTGCCCTAAAACCTAGAATTAGCCATTTCCCTAAGAAACCCCAGTTTCTCTAAATGGGTAAATGGTATTTCAAGGTCATAATTTGGGCACTAAGAATGTTCATTCATACTGGGTTGGTCATTGTTTCTAGACCTTTTAGTGGACACACACACACACCACCCCTACAGGGGACCAGGCAGGTAGCAAACGAGTGAAGGTGAGAGAAATGAAACAGGGATTGTGGCAATCTGAAGAAGGTATGCTCTGCCTAAAGGGGACAGATCTTACAATTCCTCAAAAGGAGCCAGAAATACAAAATTTCCACATGAATTTTTAAAATGCTGACTACTAATTTCAAAAAAGTCAAACACCAGGGTCAAATGAACCACATCTGTGGGCCAGATGTGACCCAAGGGTTACGTGCACCCTCAACCTGAAAACGTCAACTCGCAGTTACAGGATCCCGGAAGTCACACTGTTGCTAATACATAAAAAATATTTAGGGAAATAAAGAATTCTCAGACCGCTTCAGAAAAAGCCCACCTATATTATCTTCCTCTCCCCAAGTCTCTACAGCACTAGAGAGAAAAGCATTTTCTGTACAGAAACCATTTCCTTTCTCAAACATGGTGTGAAAGGGAAAAAGCCAGTTATCCGAATAAACTCTTAAAGGGAGTTAACCTAACAAAGGTTTTACATCTAAGTTCTTGGAATCACAAGAAGAGATCCCGGAGATATGTTTTGCATGACAGATATATTAGAGGCAACAAAACTGGTAGAAAACTTTATTGAATCCGGGCGCGGTGGCTCAAGCCTGTAATCCCAGCACTTTGGGAGGCCGAGACGGGCGGATCACGAGGTCAGGAGATCGAGACCATCCTGGCTAACACGGTGAAACCCCGTCTCTACTGAAAAATACAAAAAACTAGCCGGGCGAGGTGGCTGGCGCCTGTAGTCCCAGCTACTCGGGAGGCTGAGGCAGGAGAATGGCGTAAACCCGGGAGGCGGAGCTTGGAGTGAGCTGAGATCCGGCCACTGCACTCCAGCCCGGGCGACAGAGCAAGACTCCGTCTCAAAAAAAAAAAAAAAAAAAAAAAAAAAAAAAACTTTATTGAAAATGCTTGTTTAAGCTCTTACCTTCATTTTTACCCGTTTCAAAAAGAAACAAAGCTAATAGCACTGCCACCTCCGCCCTAGCACCCAACTGGACATAGCAGAAATAACAGAAAGTGACTGCAGGAAGAAAAAATAAGGTATAAAAACTCTAAATAAGGCCGGGCGCGGTGGCTCAAGCCTGTAATCCCAGCACTTTGGGAGGCCGAGACGGGCGGATCACGAGGTCAGGAGATCGAGACCATCCTGGCTAACATGGTGAAACCCCGTCTCTACTAAAAAATACAAAAAACTAGCCGGGCGAGGTGGCGGGCGCCTGTAGTCCCAGCTACTCGGGAGGCTGAGGCAGGAGAATGGCGTGAACCCGGGAGGCGGAGCTTGCAGTGAGCTGAGATCCGGCCACTGCACTCCAGCCTGGGTGACAGAGCGAGACTCCGTCTCAAAAAAAAAAAAAAAAAAAAAAAAAACTCTAAATATGGCCCCAGAGAGGGCTTGGGGAAGGACCCGTTATCAAGAAATAACTGAGTTTGGCTCCTCTGGTGTAAGCTACCATCACATGACCTGACCCAAGCTCCAGAAAGGATAAAAAAAAATCACAGGATTAACGTTTTCAGTTCAAAGATAAGAAAAGATCAGATTGGATTTAAAGCAAAACCAAAAGAGCACTCACAGGGTAATTTCCCCTAGTGACTGCTACTGTCTTTGAAAGAAAACAAAGGCCTCAAACCATCCAAGGGAATCCAAGTCTTTAGGAATCCCAAGCAAAAGGAAGGCGGAAACTAGAAACTTCCCAGACTGCGCCATGAGCATCTCGGTAAGCCTCCCCTGGTCTCCCTTGAAGCCTTACAGCTTTAGCTTCTCAGTCCTGTGCACTCGGCTTTCCTTCACTGGAGGCTCCTGCCCCTAAGCATGTTAGGGTTCTCTATTTTTTTTCCGCATGCTATCAAATCATAACATTTTAAACTCTCTGATTTGGAAACTAGGCTCTAAGCCAAGGTCAGAGGAAGAGTTGAGCTGCCAGAGGGAACAAGATGGGCTCAAACTACCATTCTCATAAGTGACTCACCAGGGAGCCAGAAGCAGCGTCCCCTTCCTTTGATCTTGTGTCTCATGAAGGAAAGGAAGAATAGTTTCACCTCTGGCACTGATCAGACACCAGGACTCTCTAGAAATTCCACCAGCAGAATAGAGGCACGTTTATAGTGTCAAAGGAGGAAGTACAAACTAACTTTTACAGTTCCTCTAACTTCAAAAGATGAACTATTTTCTTTTCCCCTCATCGCCCCACAAACTGATGATCATGTCCTTTCATGAATATTTGAATATTAGTAATCATAGCTAATACCTACTGAGCCCTCATCAGACTCTGTTCTAAACACTTGACATGTATTAACCCTTTGCAGTAGGGACTATTATATTATCCCTGCAGATGCAGAGAGAAGTTAGTCACTTGCTCGGGGTCACAGAGTTAATAAGTGTCCAAACCAAGACATCAGAGTCTGTACTCTATTTCCCTCTTTTTTATTACAAAAATTTTTTAAAAACTTTTTCAAACATGCAGAAAAGTTGGAAGAATACAATAAGCAACCATGTATCTGTCTAGATTAAACATTAATACCTTGCCTTATTTTATCTTTCTGCATGCATATATTTTTGCTGAACCATGTAAAAGTTGAAAACATCATGACACTTCTCCCCAAAACACTTCTGCACGCAGTTGCCCAAAATAAGGACATTCTCCTACATACCACAATACCATCATCACATCCAGGTAATTAACAATTCCCGGCCGGCACGGTGGCTCACGCCTGTAATCTCAGCACTTTGGGAGGCTGAGGCAGGCAGATCACAAGGTCAGGAGATTGAGACCATCCTGGCTAACATGGTGAAACTCCGTCTCTACTAAAAATGCAAAAAATTAGCCAGGCGTGGTGGCGGGTACCTGTAGTCCCAGTTACTCAGGAGGCTGAGGCAGGAGAACCGCTTGAACCCGGGAGGCGGAGGCTGCAGTGAGCCGAGATCATGCCACTGCACTCCAGCCTAGGCGACAGTGTGAGACTCCACCTCAAAAAAAAAAAAAAAAAAAAAAAATTCCCTAACATCATCTAGAATCTAACCTATCTTCAAAATTTTCTAGTTGTCCCCCAAAACATCCTTTATAGTTGTTTTTTAAACCCAAAATCTAATCAAGACTCTCCCATTCCATTCAGTTATTGTGTCTCTTTAGTCCAGAACGGTTTCTCCACTTTTTCTTTTTCATGACATTGACATTTTGAACAGACTCAGACCAGCTTTCTTAAAACACCATAGTACACTCTGGTTTGTCTTACTGCTTCCTTGTGGTGTCATTTAACTCGTTCCTCTGCTCTTTTATTTCCTAAAAACCAAAAGTCAGATCTTAAGGCTTCATTAAGGGTAACTTTTTGGGTAAGAATACTTCAGAGTTGATAATGTGTACTTTGTAGTGCATGATGCCAAGCAGTATATCATGTCAAGTTGTTCCACTGTAAGTGATAAGAGTTGGATTACTTAGCTAAGGTGGTGACTACCAGGATATGCCTTTGTAAAGATTGTTTGTTTGTTTTGTTTTGTTTTTGAGACAGAGTCTCGCTCTGTCACCCAGGCTGCAGTGCAGTGGTATGATCTCAGCTCATTGAAACCTCCACCTCCTGGGTTCAAGCAATTCTCTGCCTCAGCCTCCTGAGTAGCTGGGATTACAGGCATCCGCCACTAAGCCTGGCTAATTTTTGTATTATTAGTAGAGACAGGGTTTCACCACCTTGACCAGGCTGGTTTTGAACTCCTGACCTCGTGATCCACCTGCCTCAGCCTCCCAAAGTGTTGGGATTATAGGTGTGAGCCACTAAGCCTGGCCATAAATATGTATTTTTCCCTCTAGCAAAGAATCTAGAGGGTGGGGACTAGGCAATAATGTTTTGACACAATGCAAATGCAAATACACTGTTCTCTAAAAACCATTCACCCAATGATTTCAGCATCCATGTGATACAGACAGCAGGCAGGGAAATACTGGGTAGAAAAGGGCAGTTCCTGGTGAGGGCCCCACCCTCAAGCCTGGACCCCTGACCTAAAGGGAGAACTTCACATCCCTGTTGCCTTTTCAGAAACCACCCTGGCCTGCCCTGCCCCGCATCCTGTACTCATAAAAACCCCAGGCTCCACTGGCAGCGGAGTGGCAGAGAAGGAGAGAGAAGCAGCAGCCAGATGTTGGAGAGAAGCAGCTTGATTTCAGAGGGATGCCTTGATGGTGGGACCTTAGATAAGAGTTCAGCCAGGAATGACCGAACTCAGGGGAAGACCACCTTCCCGCTCGATCCCCTTTCCAGATCTCCATCCCATTGACAGCCACTTTCATCAGCAATAATATCTCCTGCATTTACCATCTCCAATTGATTTGTGCAACCTGATACTTCCTGGACGCCAAACAAGAGGTTGGGATACAGAGGGCTGTCATACTGAGATGTGGAATGCTTAAGCCATCAGAGGATGGCAAAGCTAAAAGAGCACAATGTAACAAACACCTTCTGCAGCTCCAGGGGTCATAAGTACCCCCCTAGACATTGCTGTGGGACTGCACAGAGTTGTGCACAGAGTCTGTGCCATGGGACTGCACGGAGTTGTGCTTCTGGGTTGTACCCAGACTGGTCTTAAACTCCTGGGATCAAGTGATCCTCCTGCCTCAGCCTCCCAAAGTGCTGGGACTCCCAACACTACACCCACTATGAGCCACTGCACCCAGCTATGGTTCCTTTTTAAAAGGCAGAGTAATTGCTTAGTTCTTCGCTTTTAATTATTTACTTTCAGAGTGAGAAACTGGTAAAATAGCCACATCTGATGATGGTCTATGTATTTTTTTTCTCTTCTTGCCCTTTTAGTGAGCACCACTATGGACACATGAATTTTTTTTTTTTTTTTTTTTGAGACAAGAGTCTTGCACTGTGGCCCAGGCTGGAGTGCAGTGGTGCGATCTCGGCTCACTGCAACCTCTGCCTCCTGGGTTCAAGCGATTCTCATGCCTCAGCCTCCCGAGGCATGGTTCATTTTGTATTTTCAGTAGAGAAGGAGTTTCACCATGTTGTCCAGGCTGGTCTGACCTACTGACTTCAAGTGATCCGCCTGCCTTGGCCTCCCAAAGTGCTGGGAATATAGGCGTGAGCCACCGTGCCCAGCCAAACACATGGATTTTTATCCAGTGTTTTATAATTGCTGGTTGTCATTCTTTTGATGCTCAGAAATTCCCAAATTTGGGTGGTATGAGCCCCTTTCAGCTGGTACCAGTGTTTTTCTGACTTAGTCCTGTTAGACTTTGAGGACTACTTTGCTTTCTGTCATAACAAGATGTCCCAGTCAAGCTGTGCTCTTACATACTACATTACACCACCTTTCCTAGAGGTCTATGCCTACGTAGGGCTCGAAAAAAACTTGGAGAAAAAGAGAATGTCAAGAGCAGATGTGTCAGCTCCTAGAGATAATCAAATCCATTTTGATTCAGAAGTAGAAAGCATTCTGAAGCCGATCAGGGTCCAGCCACTCACTCTGGTACTCACAGCTTTGCTACAACTCCCCAACAAGTGGCCATTCAGCCTCTGGCCTAAACATCATGATTCACAGGGAACTCACCTCACTTAGGACATCTCATTCTGTCACAGAACTACCTTATACTAAGCTTCTTGTACCAATCAACCATTAGTTCTAGCTTCTCTCCTTGGAGCCTATGGATCCCTGTGAAACTCAACTTCAAAGGATCCACTTAGTAGTCTGGCAGAAACTCAGCCCTAAAGAATAGTTTTAGGCTGGTTGTGGTGGCTCATGCCTGTAATCCTAGCACTCTGGGAGGCTGAGGCGAGAGGACTGCTTTAGCTCAGAAATTCAAGACCAGCCCGGGCAACAAAGTGAGACCCTGTCTCTAAAAACAAACCAACCAACCAACCAAAAAATAAGCCAGCCATGGTGGCACATGCCTGTGGTCCCAGCTACTCAGGAGGCTGAAGCAGGGGGACTGCCTGAACCCAGGCGGTCTAGGCTGCAGTGAGCCATGTTCACGGCACTGCACTCCAACCTGGGTGACAGAGTAAGACCCTGTTACAAAACAAAAAAGAGTATTTCCTCTTCTGTTTCCATGTTCACATTTTTTTTCACCTTTTTTTTTTTTTGAGACAGAGTCTCACTCTGTCACTCAGGCTGGAGTTAAGTGGCGCAATCTCAGTTCACTGCAACCTCCACCTTCCGCATTCAAGCAATTCTCTTGCCTCAGCCTCCCCAGTAGCTGGGATTGCAGGCACCAGTCACCATGCCCAGCTAATTTCTGTATTTTTAGTAGAGACGGGGTTTCGCTATGTTGGCCAGGCTTGTCTCGAACTCCTAAACTCAGGTGATCCACCCACCTCGGTCTCCCAAAGTGCTGGGATTACAGACGTGAGCCACCATGCCTGACCCCTCCTTCATATTTAAACAGGTGGTTTTGTTTCCTGGATGTGACTACACTGATTTCCAAATACCCGACTATGACCCACAAGGCCCAGGTGATATAATTTGGCTGTGTCCCCATTCAAATCTCATCTTGAATGGTTGTTCCCATAGTCCCCTCGTGTCATGGAATGGACCCGGTGGGAGGTAACTGAATCATGGAGATGGTTACCCCCATGCTGCTGTTCTCCTGATAGGATCTGATGGTTATAAGGGTCTTTTCCCTCTTTGCTTGGCACCTCTCCTGCCATCATGTGAAGGCGGACATGTTTGCTTCCCCTTAATTGTAAGTTTCCTGAGGCCTCCCCAGTCATGTGGAACTGTGAGTCACTTAAATATCTTTCCTTTATAAATGACCAAGTCTCAATATCATACTGAATGGGCAAAAGCTGGAAGCATTCCCTTTGAAAACTGGTACAAGACAAGGATGCCCTCTCTTACCACTCCTATTCAACATAGTATTAGTTCTGGCCAGAGCAATCGGGTAAGAGAAAGAAATAAAGGGTATTCAGATAGGAAAAGAGGAAGTCGAACTGTCTCTGTTTGCAGATGACATGATTGTATATTTAGAAAACCCCATCGTCTCAGCCCAAAAACTCCTTAAGCTGATAAACAACTTCAGCAAAGTCTCAGGATACAAAATCAATGTGCAAAAATCACAAGCATTCTTATACACCAATTATAGACAAGCAGAGAGCCAAATCATGAGTGAATGTCCATTCACAATTGCTACAATGAGAACAAAACACCTAAGAATACAACTTACAAGGGATGTGAAGGACCTCTTCAAGAACTACAAACCACTGCTCAAGGAAATAAGAGAGGACAAAACAAATGGAAAAAAATTCCTTGCTCATGGATAGGAAGAATCAATATTATGAAAATGGTCATACTGCCCAAAGTAATTTACAGATTCAATGCTATTCCCATCAAGCTACCATTGACTTTCTTCACAGAACTAGAAAAAACTACTTTAAATTTCATATGGAACCCCAAAAGAGTCCGTATAGCCAAGACAATCCTAGGCAAAAAGAACAAAGCTGGAGGCAACATGCTACCTGACTTCAAACTACACTGCAAGGCTACAGTACCCAAAACAGCATGGTACTGGTTCCAAAACAGATATATAGACCAATGGAACAGAACAGAGGCCTCAGAAGTAACACCATACATCTACAACCATCTGATCTTTGACAAACCTGACAAAAACAAACAATGGGGAAAGGATTCCCTATTTAATAAATGGTGCTGGGGAAACTGGCTAGCCATATGCAGAAAACAGAAACTGGACTTCTTCCTTACACCTTATACAAAAATTAACTCAAGATGGATTAAAGACTGAAACGTAAAACCTAAAACCACAAAAACCCTAGAAGAAAACCTAGGCAGTACCATTCAGGACACAGGCATGGGCAAAGACTTCATGACTAAAACACCAAAAGCAATTGCAACAAAAGCCAGAATTGACAAATGGGATCTGATTAAACTAAAGAGCTTCTCCTCAGCAAAAGAAACTATCATGGCGGGGAGCGGTGGCTCACACCTGTAATCCCAGCGGGCAGATCATGAGGTCAGGAGATCGAGACCAGCCTGGCTAACACGGTGAAACCCCGTCTCAACTAAAAATACAAAAAATTAACTGGGCGTGGTGGCGGGCGCCTGTAGTCCCAGCTACTCAGGAGGGTGAGGCAGGAGAATGACGTGAACCCGGGAAGCAGAGCTTGCAGTGAGCCGGGATCCACTGTACTCTAGCCTGGGCAACAGAGTGAGACTCTGTCTCAAAAAGACAAAAAAAAAAAAAAAAGAAACTATCATTAGAGTGAACAGGCAACCTACAGAAGGGGAGAAAATTTTTACAATCTATCCATCTGACAAAGGTCTAATATCCAGAATCTACAAGGAACTTAAACAAATTTACAAGAAAAAAACAGGCCAGGCGTGGTGGTTCATGCCTGTAATCCCAGCACTTTGGGAGGCTGAGGTGGGCAGATCATGAGGTCAGGAGATTGAGACCATCCTGGCTAACATGGTGAAACCCTGTCTCTACTAAAAATACAAAACAGTAGCCAGGCATGGTGGCACATGCCTACAGTCCCAGCTACTTGGGAGACTGAGGCAGGAGAATCGCTTGAAACCGGGAGGCGGAGGTTGCAGTGAGCTGAAATCGTGCCACTGCACTCCAGCCTGGGTGACACAGGAAAACTCCATCTCAGGAAAAAAAAAAAAAAAGAAACATCGAAAAGTGGGCAAAGGATATGAACAGACAATTTCAAAAGAAGACATTTATGTGGCCAAGAAACATGAAAAAAGCTCATCATTACTAGTCATTAGAGAAATGCAAATCAAAACCACAGTGAGATACCATCTCATACCAGTTAGAATGGCAATCATTAAAAAGTCTGGAAAAAACAGATGCTGGCAAGGATGCAGAGAAATAGGAACGCTTTTACACTGTTGGTGGGAGTGTAAATTAGTTCAATCATCGTGGAAGACAGTGTGGTGATTCCTCAAGGATCTAGAACCAGAAATACCATTTGACCCAGCAATGTCATTACTGGGTATATACTCAAAGGATTATAAAGCATTCTACTATAAAAACACAAGCACACGTATGTTTATTACAGCACTATTTACAATAGCAAAGACTAGGAAACCAATGCAAATGCCCAGCAATGATAGACTGGATAAAGAAAATGTGGCATATATATACCATGGAATATTATGCAGCCATAAAAAAGAGTTCACGTCCTTTGCAGGGACATGGATGAAGCTGGAAACCATCATCCTTAGCAAACTAACCTAGGAACTGAAAACCAAACACCACATGTTCTCACTCATAAGTGGGAGTTGAACAATGGAAACACATGGACACAGGGAGGGAAACATCACACATCAGGGCCTGTCACGGGGTGGGGGATAAGAGGAGGGAGAGCGTTAGGACAAATACCTAATGCATGTGGGGCTTAAAACCTAGATGATGGGTTGATTGGTACAGCAAACCACCATGGCATATGTATACCTATGTAACAAACCTGCATGTTCAGCACGTGTATCCCAGAACTTAAAGTAAAATTTTTTAAAACAATTTTAAAAAAGTATTTCATGTACCATCAGCAAAAATAAATAAATAAATAAACAACCAAGTCTCGGGTAGTTCTTTTTCTTTTCTTTTCTTTTTTTTTTTTTTTTGAGACAGAGTGTCACTTCATCTGGAGTGCAGTGGTGCGATCTAGGTTCTCTGCAACCTCCGCCTCCCGGGTTCAAGCAATGTTCCTGCCTCAGCCTCCCAAGTAGCTGGAATTACAGGCACGCTCCCCCATGGCTGGCTAATTTTTGTAGTTTTAGTAGAGATGAGGTTTCGTCATGTTGGCCAGGCTGGTCTCAAACTCCTGACCTCAAGTGATACACTTGCCTCAGCCTCCCAAAGTGCTGAGATTACAGGTGTGAGCTACCACGCCTGGCTTGGGCAGTTCTTTATAGCAGCATAAGAATGGACTAATACATCAGGCTACTTCATATACTTATAAAAATATATATACAAATATAGTGGAAGATGGAGTTTTAATTTCTGCATAAATGGGATCCTGAAGTTCATCTCAAATTCTTCCACTGTCCCCATATACAGATAGTTGCCAAGCACAGCTGATTCTACCTCCTAGAATTCCCCTGCATCTAGTCTCTCATCTCTCCATCTCCTCTGACACTGGTTTGGACCCCCAATTTACCCCTCTGACTTGATCTAGTACAATGTTCTAAGCTTTCCCAACTTCAGTTCTTCCTACTTCCATCTACCCCACAGGCCGCTGCCAAAACAATCTTCCTGGAGCACTCACCTGCTCAGCATCCTTCAATTGCTTTATGTCTGCAGTCTGGCATAGTATCTCGCACACTATAGGTACTTAGTTAATATTGGTAGAGGAGCTGCTTGACTGCATGAATCAGTTGTACTGTCCACTAGTGTCAGGAGGAAATTTCTTTTAGTTTTAAACAGAACTTGTTTTATATAAAGTGGTGCATAGAGATTGGCTTAAGAAACCATTTTTATCTTCTTTCATTTACTTAGTCATTTTTTGCAGGTTGGACAAGCTCAGAAACCATTTTTAAATTTCTGGTCCATTCATGTGTATGAATAAATATACTATATTATTTATTTGATACATAGTTGTATAAAAAGTCTGGCTATATATACTCTTAGTGCTTAGACTTTCTAAAGAATAAGCCATAAATAGGAAATAAAAAAGAAAATACAAGCAGCACATTGTCATGTGGAAAGATGCTTCAACTCAGCAAGAATACAGAGAGAACATCAAAGCAAAATAACTTCACAGTATGGTGACACATCTACTAAACTGGCAATCATAAATCAAACTTGAAAAGTCAGTGCTGGCAGATGGGGAGGCAAGTGGTCCACTTCTCTTTAGATACTGATGGTGGCACTGCAAACTGGTTCAGTCTTTCTGGTGAACAATCTGGTATAATTGCCTAATAAGAACAATACAACTTTTCACCTTGGGTCCAGTGATTTAGCTAAAGCAACATACTTGAAGAAAATAATTTCAAGCTGGGCACAGTGGCTCACACCTGTAATCCTCGCACTTTGGGAGGCCAAGGGGGAAGGATTGCTTGAACCCAGGAGTTTGAGACCAGCCTGGGCAACATGGCAAAACCCCATCTCTACAAAAAAATACAAAAATTAGCTGGGTGTGGTGGTGCATGCCCATAGTCCCAGTTACTAGGGAGGGTGGGGTGAGAGAATTGCTTGAGGCCGGGAGGTTGAGGCTGCAGTGAACCGTGACTGCGACACTGCACATCCCATCCTGGACAACAGAGTGAGACCCTTGTCTCAAAAATAAGAAAAAGAGAGAAAACAAATAAAAACAAATTTCTGGCTGGGTGAAGTGGCTCATTCCTATAAACCTAGCACTTTGGGAGACCAAGGTGTGTGGGTGGATTGCTTGAGCCCAGGAATTCAAGACCAGTCTGGGCAACATGGTGAAATCCCATCTCTACAAAAAATTAGCTGGGTGTGGTGGCACACGCCTGTAGTCCCAGCTACTCAGGAGGCTAAGGTGGCAGGATTGATTGAGCCTGGGAGATGGAGGCTGCAGTGAGCTGAGATTGTGCCACTGCACTCCAGCCTGGGTGACAAAGCAAGGCCCTGCTCTCAAAAAAAAACAAAAAATATTTCTACATTATTTATATTAGTGACAATTAATATAAATGACATATCTCAAACATAAATAAAGACATATCTCAAATTCCCCAAGTAAGAAAAAGATCAAGCAAACCATGAATCATTGTCTGCGTCAACACAATATTATGAAATCATTTAAAATAACATGCATATGGCCTATTTCAATAAATGGAATATATACTCAGCTTTAGCAGTGCTTGAGATTAAGAAAGACTCCGAAATCAGACATTTCTGGGTCTAAGTCCTGGCACTGTCACCTGTACACTTTCAAGAAACATTTCTCTTGTAAGAATAGATTTGGACAACGTGGGGCCTGCATGCAGTTACTTCCTCTTGAAGAAACATGTACTATTCTCATTTGAGTAGAAAAAGATGATTAGAGAGCAAGCTCTGGCATCAGATGGCCACAGTTCATATCTCAGCAATGTTACTCGCTGGTCCTGTGACCTTAAGTGACTTAACCTCTCAACATTCCAGTTTCAATTCATGTGTCTAATATGGCTAATACTAGACGAATACACGACTAATAATATGACCTACTCCATAAAGTTCTTATGAGGTTAAAATGAGATGATGCCTACAGAGTGCTTAGCATGGTGCCTGACGTGTAATCCATTCTCAGTAAATGTCAGCTATTTGTATTCTTCAATTAATGTTTATTGATCACCCACAATGTTCCAAGCATTATATCAGATACACATACTCCATTTAAGTCCTGTAAGAATCTTACAAGGTGTTATTACAAATAAAAGTTAAAGAAATGAGCTCAGAGGGGATCATTAGTTGAGAAAAGAAAAACGCAAGATAGTTGCATTTGCAAATATCTAAAATAAAATGCACTTATACATTCGCAAGGATATGCATACAGTAGTGCCCCCCTTATCTGAGGTTTCACTCTCCATGGTTTCAGTTACCTGTTGTCAACTGCGGTACTAAAATGGAAAATTCCAGAAACAAACAATTCATAAGTTTCAAATTGCATACCATTCTGAGTAGTGTGATGAAATCTCACGCTATCCTGCTCTGTCCCACTCGAGACATGAATCGCCCCTTTGTCTAGTGCATCCCTGCCTATTAAGTCACTTAGTAGTTGTCTTAGTTATTAGATAGAAAAAACATAGTATACATAGGGTTCGGTACCAAATGCAGTTTCAGGCCTCCGTTAGGGGCTTTAGAACATATTCCCTGCAGATATGGGGAGGTCTATTGTAGTTGGGACTTAATGATCACTAAGCCTACTTTGTTTAAAGTTAGTCAAGTTTCTATGTGTTTGTATTTTCAACTAGGAGCAAGCTTCCTGCTGCCTTTACTAACCCATGCCCTTCCTTCCCCCAAGCAGGGACCAGGCCATGTATTAAATGTCACTTAGGTGCTGGCTTCTGACCAGCAAGCGCTTACCTGGAGGAGATAGAGGAGTCCTGGGACAAACAAGGTAAGGGGGTACAGAGACTGGTATGTCGCTAAGGCAAGAAAAATAGCACTGAGGAAAGCACTGCCTGTAAAAAGAAAGAAACGTATGGAATAATCCAGCCTCATCAATGATGATTAGACTCAGTGAGTCCCTCTCAACACAAAACCTTCCATAACTGCTCAAATAATCACCTGCCAAGTGCCTCCTGGTACACAAGATGCTATGCAAATTCACACAGTCAGAGCTTCTTGGCTTGATTTCCGATGAAAGAAAACCAAGAAAGTCAAAACCATCTACCTTTGGCAACCTGAGACACTACAGGCATAAATCTTGTGAAATTTTGAGACCTAGAACGATTTTACAAAATTTCAACCCAAAGATATATAAAGGATCAAGTCTATTAACATCTATGTCCTATCTAATGTACCAATTTATTAAGCCTACAATTATTGCTTATGATATTCAGAGCTGGAAACCCATCCCTTTGACTGTTGCAACACTTATCACTCTTTACAACAGCCCTTTCTTACCTGCTACATTCATGCCAATTCAGGTCATGTTTTTTTTTCAAACGAAAGTATATTAATTTTATTAGTAATGTCCTCACTTCCTATGTAAAATGGACTACTATGGAATCATTAAACATGATGCTATTAAGAATATGCAATGACACAGAAAGGTGTTTATAATATCCTATTAAATGAAGTTTATAAAAGAGACATATATTATCATTTCTTTTATAAAAAAACATGCACAAACATTTTTTAGAAGACTAAAAGCCAGCAGGCAAAGTAACTCAAGTCTGTAATCCCAGCACTTTGTGAGGCCGAGGCAGGCAGATCAAGACCAGGAGTTCGTGACCAGCCTAGCCAACATGGTAAAACCTTGTCTCTACTAAAAATAAACATTAG
Organism: Piliocolobus tephrosceles; assembly: GCF_002776525.5. Classification (NCBI taxonomy): domain Eukaryota; kingdom Metazoa; phylum Chordata; class Mammalia; order Primates; family Cercopithecidae; genus Piliocolobus; species Piliocolobus tephrosceles. The sequence goes on from NC_045453.1 coordinate 7,406,711, forward strand.
CCAGGCGTAGTGGTGGGCGCCTATAATCCCAGCTACTCGGGAGGCTGAGGCAGGAGAATTGCTTGAACCTGGGAGGCAGAGGTTGCAGTGAGCCAAGACTGTGCCACAGCACTCCAGCCTGGGTGCCCAGGCAAAAGTTTGCAGTAGGGGCGGGGCCCTCATGGAGAACCTCTGCTAGGGCAGTGTGGAAGGGAAATGTGAGGTCGGAGCCCCCAAACAGTGTCCCTACTGGGGCACCACCTAGTGGAGCTGAGAAGACAGCTTCCGTCCTCCAGATCCCAGAATGGTAGATCCACCAACAGCTTGCACTGTGGGCCTGGAAAAGCCACAGACACTCAACACCAGCTTGTGAAAGCAGCTGAGAGGGAGGCTATATCCTGCAAAGCCACAAGGGTGGAGCTGTCCAAGATCATGGGAAGCCCCCTCTTACATCAGCATGACCCAGATGTGAGACACGATGTCAAAGAAGATCATTTTGGAACTTTAAGATTGACTGCACTGCTGGATTTCCAACTTGCATGAGGCCTGTAGCCCCTTTGGTTTGGTCAATTTCTATTTGTAATGGTTGTATTTACCCAATGCCTATATCCCCATTGTATCTAGGAAGTAACTAATTTGCTTTTGATTTTACAGGCTCATAGGCAGAAGGGACTTGCCTTGTCTCAGATGAGACTTTAAGCTGTGGACTTCTGGGCTAACGCTGAAATGAGTTAAGACTTTGGGGGGCTGTTGGGAGGGCATGATTGGTTTTGAAATGTGAGGACATGAGATTTGGAGGGGCTGAGGCAGAATGGTATGATTTGGCTGTGTCCCCACCCAAATCTCAACTTGAATTGTATGATACTCCCAGAATTCCCATGTGTTATGGGAGGGACCCAGGGGAAGGTAATTGAATCATGGGAGCTGGTCTTTCCCATGCTATTCTCGTAATAGTGAATGAGTCTCCCAAGATCTAATGGTTTATCAGGGGTTTCGGCTTTTGCTTCTTCTTCATTCTCTCTTGCCACCGCCACGTAAGAAGTGCTTTTTGCCCTCCGCCATGATTGTGAGACCTTCCCCAGCCATGTGGAACTATGAGTCCAATTAAACCTCTTTCTTTTGTAAATTGCCCAGTTTCAGACTACCAAAAATAAATAAATAAATAGAAGACTAAAAGCCAAGGCCACAAAGTTCATAGTGGTTATCTCTGAGTAGTGGAATTATGAACAATTTTTCATTTTTGCTTCACTGCATTTTCTAAACTTTCTAAAATGAACATGCTTTGTTTTTGTCATTAGAAAAAAGCTAACTTCTTTGAAAAAATAGCTATTCCCTTAAGACAACAGGATACTCTAAAACTAAAGATAGACAGCCCTAGTTTACAACAGGAGTTTCCAAGTGGCCCAGAAATCAGTAGGGTGCAATTGATGGTCCAAGGTATAAAGCCCAACAGGTGTCTTGTAATGATGTTTTCTAAAATGACAATATCCATGCTCACTCTCATTAGTGTGGGGTCAACTATTTACTGAAAATAACAGGCTGGGCATGGTGGTTCACACATGTAATCCCAGCACTTTGAAAGGCCAAGGTGGGAGGACTGCTTGAACCCAGGAGTTAGAGACTAGCTTGGGCAACATAGTGAAACCCCATCTCTACAAAAATAAAAATAAAAAAAATAAGCTGGGTGCTGTGTCACACACCTGTGGTCCCAACTACTTAGGAGGCTGAGGTGGTAGGATCACTTAAGCCCTAGAGGTTGAGGCCACAGTAAGCTAAGACTGAACCATTGCACTCCGGCCTGGGTGACACAGTAAGACCCTGTTTCAATAAAAAAATAAAAATAACACATCCTCTCAATGGTGTTTCACAAAAGGAGGAACCAGTCACTCCAGTCCAAGGAGTTTTACCTCTCTGCTAATCCAGCTCTAAAGACAAACAGGAAGAGATGATTGACGAGATCTTTTGCCACCAAAGTGGTCTGTATACTTGAAACATCTAAAAACTACCTTGGAAGACAAAGGGTTATAAACGTGACAACTTCACAGACAAGGGAGTGGAGAGAAAAGAACTTCGTGTGCTTTATTCTTCAAACCAAGGAAACTCATCAGCTAGAACAACCCTAGTTGACAGAAAGTAGAAGGGAGGCAGAGAAAGAAAGAAGCTAGAAGTAACAGGACAGAATTCTATGGGGGGGAGGATGTCTTGCCATATTGACAGTGCCAGTCATGATGTCCTGTACCCAGGGTACTCATAATTACGACTGCATAGGAACAGGATCATGCTCAGCTAAGTTGTGACCCCAGCAGTGGCATGTGCACATCTGCTGAGCCACAGACTTTAGACTCAGAACCAGGTCACTCTGGGATAGGGAGGTGGCAGTAGTGGGAAAGGTGCTGTTCTGGAGTCCAACAGCTAGGGTGAGCTAGGGATTGATTCTCTCATTGGGTCAAAAATCTGAATGATGTTTTGGTGGGAAACTGGCCGAGAGGGAAAACACTGAAAAGAACTTTATGACTTAACATGGTTCTCTACCGATTGGGAGTAGGCGAGAGAAGAGGTCCATGTGTCTGTTACCAGAGGATGGAGGCTAATGCTCCAACTCCATCCATTCGCACAGTATGGTGAAAACAAACACATGACTTTCTCCTCTCTCTCCCGGAGGAGACACAAGGAGTGAAATAAACACAGCCATCTCCTGCCCTAATTGCCTGAGGTTAATAATTGCTTGTCTGAAACTGACTGTTTATAAGGCCCAAGAGAGAAAAAGAGGCTCACAGCCTAGTCCAATGGACTTGTGAGTTTTAGAATACTTGCTCCTAGGATCAGGAAGAAGCAGTCTTCCTTCCATAGACTGAAGTAGCCTTTGGGAAGGAAAAATCTGTTCCTCCTGCTATTCTTTGTCAGTAACCGTATCAACATCTAGCCAGATACCCTGACAACCCTTCACCCTCCAGCTCCCATGTTCTTTCCTCCACCAGTCACCAAGCCCTGTGGATCCACAGATAAATGTGGAGCATTTATCCCTTCAGTTCTTGCTCTCGTCATCTCTCTCTAGCAGCCTTTCCCTCTCCTCCTTAGCAGTCTCCCAATCGCCTCTCAACCAAGTCCATCCACAGAAGCACCAAAGGAATCTTCTAAAGCAGTTTAGACTGTGGCAAGCCAGTCTTTAAAGGCTTCTGATGGTTCCATTTCATCTATCGGGTTAAGTCTAAACTCCAACAGCAAACAAGACCCTTCACCACTGGGTCTCATTTCTCCAGTTTCACCTCTCACCACTCTTCCACACACGCCCTGTCCTCCAGCTACACTGGAACTATTCCCAATTTCTGAAAACAACATGCTGTTTCATTCTTCTGTGTCTGTTCTTAGGCTATTCCTTCTGCCTAAGCCATCCTTCTCTGCCCTTTTTCAAGTAGAAACCATTCCTTCGATAGCCAGGTGAAAGGTCACTTTGTCTATGAGCCCAAGCAAAGGTGGTAACAACCGTGATTATAGTTGACATTTATGGATCACTTCCTAGGTGCCAGGCACTGTACTGTATCCTCTGCATCGAGAACAGTTCCTGACTCAAAAAGGTCCTCAGGAAACATCACAACAGCCCTGTGAAAGCTCTATTTCTGCTCCTTATAACAGCTTTACTGAGATAAAAACCACACATGCTATCCATTTTACAGGTCAAGAAACCAAGACACAGAAACAGAAAGCTTCAGTAATGTGACCAAAACCACAGAGGTGACTCTGGTACCCACTCTTAATCCCTGTGTTAATAAGCCTATCTCATTCAATACCGATGCTATCTTATAATAATCTGCGTATGTTCCTCTCTCTCTCCCCATTTCTCTGTGAGTTTCTCAAGGGCAATACATTTATCTTAACTTTGGCTCTCCAGCACCTAGCACAGTTCCTGGCACATGTGATAAATGAGCAAATGAAGAAATGAATGAATGAATATCATTCAGCAATACATATGAAATCCTTTTTAAAAATACAAGAATATTAAAGGAAACCAATGTTCTTGAGGAAGAAAAACTTATGAAGTGTAATACACAGTCATGAACATGGGCAAAACACAAAACAAATCTGACTCAAATAAAGCAGAGCCTGCAGAATAGCGATTGGAGGTTTGTTGTGGCAGGGGGCTGGCACAGAGAATGCTCTCTGTGAACTATTGCAGGGCTGAGGCCCGCAGTCTGGGGGCAGAAACACGGTGCTGCAACAGTCAGTAGGTTGGTGTGTGGGAAGTCTGGGTGCGGGATGCTGGGACAGGTGTGGACGGGGCGTACGCACAGCCTGAGCAAAAGTGACGGCAAGTATGGAGGCAGGCAGGAGACTCAGACAGGGCTATGTGTTTTGAAAAAAGCTAGAAGGGGTAAAAAGAAGTTAGGAAGGCAGAGGAGGAATGATATGTGCTTGAGGCAGAGTCAGAGAAGATCAAGGAAAGTGAGAAGTGACTTCAAATATTTTAAACAAACTGTGCAATAAGCAAACATTTCTGGAGTTTGCTCTATACAAAGAGTATGCTGGGTGCCAGGAAACCTGGTGATTCAGATAGTCTCCATCCTCAGGCAGCTCCCAGTAAACAATTACAAAATAGAGGAGGAAAGTACAAAGGAAGCAGACCTAGCCCATCAGGGGAGGCTGACACCTGAGTTTTGAACAATGAGTAGGTGAGGCCGGGCAGTCCAAGGCTGTGCACAGGCAGGAGGGCAAGAGAGAACGGTGTGCTGGGGTAGGGGGTGGGTACTGTAATTAGCTCAATATAGCCAAAACAGGGCAAGAGCTGGGAGGAGTGACTGGAAAGAGAACACAAAAGGAGTTCCTGTGGATGCTAGTACCACTGTTTCTTAATCTGGGTGCTGGTTACTCACCGTTTTGTGAAAATTCATGTATCTGTACACTAATGAGTTATACATTTTTCTGTATATATGTCATACTTCAATAAAAAGTTACAATCCAGCCGGGTGTGGTGGCTCACGCCTGTAATCCCAGCACTTTGGAGGCCGAGGCAGGTGGATCACAAGGTCAGGAGTTCAAGACCAGCCTGGCCAATATGGTGAAACACCATCTCCACTAAAAATACAAAAATTAGCTGGGCATGGTGGCAGGCGCCTGTAGTCCCAGCTACTCAGGAGGCTAAGGCAGGAGAATCGCTTGAACCTGGGAGGTGGAGGTCGCAGTGAGCCGAGATCATGCCACTGCATTTCCAGCCTGGGCAACAGAGCGAGACTCCGTCTAAAAACATAAAAAAAGTTAAATCCAAAAAGTCTCAGCAAGCAGGTAGGAGTCAGATCACGGAGGGCTTAGCTTGCACAGTCATCCAAAAACATCTACCTACAGGCCCAGACAGGATACCTGAAATCATGTCTGAAATGGCAGCCTCATGTGGGCAAGAGCTAGGGCATCACGCTTGCCTAACCAAAAGGAACTGTGCCAAGAGGACTAAGAGTTTTACCCCAAAATGATATGACCTACCATTTTCTAGGGCAGCCCAGATGCGCAGGCACTAGGCTTTCTATACAAGCCTTGATATTTAGCCTTATCCTAGGGATATTAGAGTAAATCAGTCAAATGTGTATGTACATTGGCTGTAGTATCAGGAAATTTCATTATCTACTCAATCTAGCTTTGAATATGTTATGTCTTCTAACTCTCTATTTGTGTCAGGGTGGGGGCCAAAACAAGCCTTAGCAAGACCTGGGGTAATACTTTGCTCCAGGGACTGCACCTTACAGTGATCTGGGCCTGGGTGGGCGGCACAGCTACAGGACTGAGCAGGAATGTAATGAGGTGGGGCCACGGGGTCTGGTTCAGGACAGGGACTTCAAGTGGAGTAATCAGAGAACAAAGAGATTGGGTCACAGATGATGACCTGTACCAAGACAGGCAGAGACACACTGGAATGTAGTCAAAAGGGCTCAGGTCCCACAGGACTATCAGAAGAGGAAGTTGCACCAGGGTCTGGGGCAACAAGTGAGACTGCCCAGGAGGAGGAGGCGTTCCTGGGGGCAGGGCCAATGTATGACATTCCTTGCCAAGTGTGCTCTTTTAACAGGGCAGCCTCTCTCAGAGCTGAGTACATATCAGTGATAACGATGAAAATTTATTGAGCACTTACTCTGTTCCAGCCATGACTGTAAGCACTTTACTTGCCTTAAGTCATTTAGTCCTTTCAATAATTCCATGAAGTGGATACAATTACTGTCCCCATTTTACAGATAATGAAACTGAAAGACAGATAAGTTATTTGCCTGGGGTCACGAAACTAGTGAATGAGAGCAACAGGATTTAAACCAAATGGTTTTACTCCAGACCCCATGTTCTGACTGCATCACTGTGCCACCCTCTTGATCTCAATCTGTCTGCACCATAAAAATAACAAAGGGCAGAGCAACTAGTTATTGAGTGGATTCTGCTAAGGAAGCATGCTAAGCATTTTATATTTCTTATTTATTCCTCCGTTATCTCTAGAAGGTAGATATTCTGGGATCAAATTGAGGCTCTTGAGGCTGCATGATTTGCTCAAGGCTACAGAGCTGGTAATTAGATTAAGCAGGCTTTGAAGTTGGGTTGACCTGACAAAAACTGGGTCCTTGAGTCCTCTATGACTCCTTCCATTGGCAGGGCTTTGGCCCACAGGAACCTCAACTGGAAGTGATGGGATCACCAGGCCTCAGGATCATCACTCTTCCATTGTTCCTCTAAGGCTAGGCTCCAGGAAGAGAACCTCATTGAAACCTCCCAGGCCTCCCTATAAGGCCTATAAGGATGCTAACAATCATGAGGTCTCTTATTTTTTAAGTTTTTTTTTACAGACACAGTCTCGCTCTGTTGTCCAGATTGGAGTGCAGTGACGTGGTCAGAGCTCAATGCACTCAAACTCCTGGGCTCAAATGATCTGAAGGATCTTTTGAAAGGGAGGATACTATTAAGAATAGCAACCACCACCACCTGGGCAGTTATTACATGCCTCCATACCATCTGCCATACCATTCATTCTTTACATTCACTCTATAAGGTAGACACTCTTTCATCGCCATGCTACACATAAGGAAACTAAGGCTTAGAACTGTTAAGTGACTTGCCCAAGGTGATAGAGCCAGGAAACAGTGGAGCTGGGATTAGCCACCAGATCAGTCTAACATGAGAGCAGCCTGGATTCTTAATCATGCTTGAATACCTTCTGATAGCACTGATCCTTCTTTCTCCTTGGCGAGCAAGTCCTGTCATATGGCCTTTTTTGGTGGCATAAGGAAAGCTGGAAGAACCCTTAGGTGGCAAATTTCAAGAATTTCTAGTTGGGAATATCTCACTGTTGACAAACACCAACAGTGAAAAAGCAGGACCATCTATTAGCATCTGTTTGTTTTCCTTTTTAAAGCCTAATGAAGACTACTTCCCAGGGAGGGAGTTTTTAATTAGCTCACTGAAAGGCAGAGTACACTTTGCCCAAGCAACAGCCTTCAAAGTGAAACTTAAGCTGCTCCACTAAACTAAATATCAACCCTGCCCAAAGACCTGTGTTTCCCAGCCAACACTCCAATAAGGACATCACAATACAATGGCCCAGACCTTGTCCTGGCCTGCGTCTCTCAGAGTGTCCCAGGCAACCCTGGGCTGCCACAAAGGAAGCCAGGGGAAAGCAAGCAGCAAGAGTCAAGGGGACAGAGCTAACAAGGTCACTCCCTTCTGTGATGTATCTGCTCCATGGAAGTCTGGGGAGCACTGCCAAATTTACTTCCACTGCCCCTATCTTCTTATCAATCAAGTTAATTTAATTTAGTTTTTAATTATGTACTCACTGAAGAAATTTGGAAAAAAACATATGAGGCTGGGCGTGGTGGCTCACGCCTGTAATCACAGCACTTTGGGAGGCCAAGGCAGGTGGATAACCTGAGGTCGGGAGTTCGAGACCAGCCTGACCAACATGGAGAAACCCTGTCTCTACTAAAAATACAAAATTAGCTGGATGTGGTGGCGCATGCCTATAATCCCAGCCAGTCAGGAGACTGAGGCAGGCGAATCACCTGAACCCGGGAGGCAGAGGTTGCGGTGAGCCGGGATCACGCCATTGCACTCCAGCCTGGGCAACAAGAGCGAAACTCCATCTCAAAAAAAAAAAAAAAAATTATATCTATATCTATATGAAAAGAAATAAAACTCACCCATGAACTTAATCTACAGGAACACGTATTATCCTTTTGGGATCTATTTTCTAACTATTTTTGTTGCTTTAACAGTTGAGATTCATTAAAATGCTGGGCAGGGGGTTCACACCTGTAAGCCCAGCACTTTGGAAGGCTGAGGCAGGTAGATTGCTCGAGGCCTAGAGTTCAAGACCACCTGGACAACAGAGTAAGATCTGGTCTTTACAAAAAACGTTAAAAATTCTGAGACTACACCACTGCACTCCAGCCTGGGCAACAGAACAAGACTCTGTCTCAAAAAAAGAAAAGAAAAAGAAAAAAAAAAAGAAAGAAAGAAAAAGAAAATTAACCAGGCATGGTGGTGCATGCCCCTTGTCTCAGCTACATGGGAGGCTGGGGTGGGAAGATCACTTGAGCCTAGGAGTGTGAAGTTACCGTGAGCTATGACTGTGTCACACTTCAGCCTAGGTGACCTGGGTGACAGAGTAAGACCCTGTCTCCAAAAAATAAAATATTAAAAAATACATATATATATATATATATATATACACAAAATTTTACATTGTTTTAAAAAAACATTTTCACATAGTTTAAAATTATATTTAAACATCACGTGCATAATATCCTACTACATGGGTAAACCATATTTTACTTAACCACTCCCCTCTAAAGTTTTTTTTTGTTTTTTTTTTTTGTTTTTTTTTGAGGCGGAGTCTCACTCTGTCGCCCAGGCTGGAGTGCAGTGGCCGGATCTCAGCTCACTGCAAGCTCCGTCTCCCGGGTTCACGCCATTCTTCTGCCTCAGCCTCCCGAGTAACTGGGACTACAGGCGCCCGCCACCTCGCCCGGCTAGTTTTTTATATTTTTCAGTGGAGACGGGGTTTCACCGTGTTAGCCCAGATGGTCTCGATCTCCTGACCTCGTGATCCACCCGTCTCGGCCTCCCAAAGTGCTGGGATTACAGGCTTGAGCGACCGCGCCCGGCCTAAAGTATTTTCTAATTTTTCCAGTGACTATAAATAATTCTGCAATTAATAACTTTGCACCATAAAGCTTTGTGTCTATATTTCTGCATTACTTTAGGATCGGTTCTCAAAAGTAGAATAAAAAATCAAAACTATAAACATTTTATCCCCAGGTGGACAGTATTAGAAAAATAAATAAATAAAAATTTTAAAAACTCCAAACATTTTAAGACTGCCCATGGTTGTACAAATTTATCTGCCAACTTCCATGTGGGAAAATACCTATTTGATAGAACCTTGCCAGAACTGAGAATTAGCTTCTAAAATCTTTACCAATTTCCAAGGCAAAAAAAAAAAGTGTTCAAAAGTTTTTAAATTTCAATTGGCTTTTCTTTATTAATTATCCATGGAGTTGCATATTTTTCCATAATTTTCCATGATTTATACTCCTTTTCTTGTGAATTTTCACAAATATTTTCTTTTTTAAAATAAAATTATTCCTACATTAATTTTATTAAATAATTTTATTCATATGCAGTAAAATGTGAACTGAAGAAATATAACTTGCAGAATTTATAACTGAACTAACTTTATTATATATACTATTAGCAGAGATTACTAAAACACTCAAAGAGCTAGAGTGGTTCAGAGACCTAGCTAAAATAGAACTCTTCAAATATTTTAACAGATTAGAAATATTGTTTGTGAGAGTCTCTATTTACAGTAGCAAATAATGGAAAACAAATGTTCAACAAAAGAGAAGGGCTGGGACCTCATAACAAATACGCAAGAGGAACTAAAGTGGAGGTGGGGCAGGGTGATGAAAGACTTACTTTTCAATTTGTAGGTCTGCATTTCTTAATAAGTGATAAAAGTAAAACAAAATTATGTATATAACATTATGAAAATGTCTATAAATTCATTAAACAAAAATCTAGAGTGATATAAAACATTTTTTTCCTCTGTGGAACAAAAAAAAAAACAAGGCTGTGAAAGAGATACATAAAACTTACATGTTTTTCTTCCCCAAACAAAAACCTTTTCATTGACTTACAGTTAATAAAATATATTTTTTTAACGGCATACTTTACATTTTTATGTGCGACTCCTAGGGAAACAAATACACATGCACCTTCTGAGGGCATGTCTTCAGTTTCTCTCTCTTTGCACTCGGCTATTTTAAAGGTGACATTTCCAAAGGCCAGTACTTGGTCCCTTCTGCCAGACTGCTGCGTATATTCTTTATTTTAATGGACACCAGACACCTTGATAAATGACAACCTATCTGAACCTGACACTCTGGAAACAGGGATTGAGGCAGGGAGTATTCACAGACAGCAGAGTATTTACTGTTAAGAGTTGTTTCTGACAAAAATGACCACAATCTTCAGAACAAGACAATTCAGGCTATGCAACATCAAGCCATTTTAAGTAACCCAATAATAAATTAAACTAACAGGCCTACAGAAAGACCACTCATAAGCATTCCAAGAGAAACAATCTCTTATAAAGACCTAAGGCATCCTCGTGTGCCACCCCAGAAAAGGTAAGCAAACTCTAAGTAAAAGGTTCTACGTACAACTTTTTACTCTTTACTTCCCGAGCACACAAACTATTTAACAATAGTGTACAAATATAAGGACTCTTGCACGCTTCTTATGGGAGTATAAATGTGGCAATAAATTTCAGAAATCCGACTGGGTGTGGTGGCTCATGCCTGTAATCTCAGCACTTAAGGAGGTAGAGGTGGGAGGACAGCTTGAGCCCAGGAGTTCGAGACCAGCCTGGGCAACACAGTGAGACCCCATCATCCACAAAAAGGAAAAAAATCAATAAATTCATTCCAGAAATTGTTAAAAAGTGGCAAATATTTCTATTTCTAGGACATTATAAGAAAATAACTAAACATGAGCACAAAAGTTGCTGTACATTAGAAAGTTAACTGTAATATTTAAACAGCTAAAAACTGGAAAATCACCTAAATATTTAATGATATATACATTGATTAAAGAACTTCTATATTCATAAAATGAATATGCAGCCATTAAAAATGACAGACTAGAACTGGGCACAGTGGCTCACACCTGTAATCCTACCACTTTGGGAGGCCAAGGCAGGAGGATCCTTTGAGGTCAGGAGTTCGAGACCAGCCTGACCAACATGGTGAAACCTTGTCTCTGCTGAAAATACAAAAAGTAGCTGGGCATGGTGGTGCGTGCCTGTAATCCCAGCTACTTGAGAGGCTGAGGCACAAGAATCACTTGAACTCAGGAGGCAGAGGTTACAATGAACTGAGATGATGCCACTGCACTCCAGCCTAGGAGACAGAGCGAGACTGTCTCAAAAAAAAAAAAAAATAGATTAGACATTTATTGATATATATTACATGCAGTAGGTTGTATTATTGGCCCCAATTTCTCCCCACCCCCACCATGTCCAGGCCCTTTGCTATACAACTTTGCAGTGCCTTCCTATTGTGAACAGGATGGAACTCTCCACCCCTGAGCTCAGCCACGTGTAACTTTTTTTTTTTCTTTTTTTTGAGATGGACTATCGCTCTGTTGCCCAGGCTGGAGTGCAGTGGCGCAGTCTCGGCTCACTGAAACCTCCGCCTCCTGGGTTCAAGGAATCCCTGCCTCAGCCTCCTGAGTAGCTGGGATTACAGGTGCCTATCACCACGCCTGGCTAATTTTTGTATTTTTAGTAGAGAGGAGCTTTCACCATCTTGGCTAAGCTGGTCTTGAACTCCTGACCTCATGATTCACCCGCCTCAGCCTCCCAAAGTGCTGGGATTACAGGCGTGAGCCACCACACCGGGCCATGTGTTACGTTTTGATCAATGGGATATTAGCACATGTGATGCAACCAGGAACTTAAAAAGCACATGCGTGACTAGGCTTGCTCACCACTGTGCTTCTGCCAATGCTATGAAAAGAACATACCTAGGTCTGTCCCCTGGCCCAAGAGGATGACAGCCATGTGGAGCAGAGCCCAACCTAGATTAGCCAACTCCAGCCAGTCACTGATGCATAAATGAAGTCCATGTAACCAGCCAACTGACAAGCCATGTCCAACCTAGATCAGCTGACTCCTTGCTGACTTACAGATGTATGAGCTAAGTAAACACTTGTTGTTGTTTTAAGCTTCTGAATTCTGGAGTGGTTTATTAACATTTTTGTGGTAGTAGCTAATTGATACAATATTTAAAAGTCTGGAGGGAAAAATGTAGGAAAAATCTGGAAATATATAACCCAAATGCTTACAGAGGAACTTTTAGTTAAAAATGACAGATTGATCACATGTGTTTATCATCTCTCCCGTCAAAAATCTCACTAAAATGAAAACAAAAGATTAAAACCATCTTAAATCACAAAGAAAATAAAAGGAGATTATAGCAAAACCAACTTTAATACAATAGTGAATAAATATAAAGCAGGTGAGAGAAGAATAAATCACTTGGTGATGTGGAAGAAATTACAGCTCAGTGGCCTACAGAGAGGACTACTGATAAAAACCAGCCAACTCACCACACAGAACTTCTGAGAAATTCAGCACTAGAGTGCATCAGGTGCTATGGGAGGTGGGGGTAAGGCACAGAGAAAAAAAATCAAGTTGAAAGTTTATATACAGACCACTCAGAACAACAGGTGTTATCCCAATCATGTGCAGCCAAATGACTATTGCCGCATAACCCATCCCTCTAACTTTCTACTCTACCCGCAGAAGACCTCAGTTCTGGAGAAAGCTAACTAAGAGCACGAGTCTAGCAACTACTTCACACAGTAATGGGCTGAGGAGAGGTGTGGGCTGAAAAGCAATGACACGAAATAAAGTCTCCAGACTGAAACTAGCCACCTTCCCTGTTCCTGCTCTCACAACTCCAGCAGCTAGTCTTATACACCCTCCACCCCCCCCCAAAAAGCCCTAACTCTGCCACCCCAGACAGGACTTTAGAGGATTCCTCTTTGGGAAAACTGAATAGTTTCAAAGGAAAATAAAACATGCAGATGATGACATTTGTAAATGCCCCTGACCCAAAGAAAGAGGCCAGCCCACTGCCTGATCCCCCCTACAGTGAAAATGATCCACCACCAAGCCCTGCCCATTCACGGACTCTCCAGTCAATATGTTAGGGCCTTATGTAAAAATTTTTATTATTATTATTATTTTTTTACAGATGGCTGTCACCCAAGCTGGAGTACAGTGGCACAATCATAGCTCACTGCAGCCTCAAACTCCTAGGCTCGAGTGATCCTTCTGCCTCAGCCTCCTGAGTAGCTGGGACTACAGGCAAGTACCATCACACCAGGCTAATTTCTTTTTTTTGGAGAGACGAGGTCTCACTATGTTGTCCAGGCTGGTCTTGAACTCCTGGCCTCAAACAATCCTACCACCTCAGCCTCCCAAAATGCTGGGATTTTATAAGTGTGAGTCATTGCGCCAGGCCATGTCTCACTCTTAAATAGAAACAGATAGCCAGGACTGCCATACATATAAGAAAATCATATGGAAGAAATCCTCCCAAAACAAACAATTAAAAAAAAAAATACCAGGAAAACAAAGAGACTATGCTTAGAACAAATAGAAACTGAAAAGATATATGTATAATCAGAGATATAACAGAGGATACTGTGGTGATAAAATAAAAATAGGATGCCTCAAAGAAACAACCAGAGACTAGGTGTAAATGTATAAAAATGTAATAAATAAAATTAAAAAGTCAATAGAGGAGCTGGAAGATAAAAACAAGGAAATGTCCCAGAAAAAGTAAGAGAAAGTAAGTAAAAATGACGGGAAAAACAATAGAAAATAAAATATGCATACTTGATCAATCAAGAAAATCCAACATCCAATAAACATCCAAAACAAGAGGACAGAGAAAACAGAGGTGGAATTTGGAAAAGTTGTTCAGGAACACCCTCTAGAACTAAAGACACTAGTTTCCATACTGAAAGGGCCTACCAAGTGCTCCGCATAATGAATTTAAAAAGACCCATGTCCAGACATAGCATCATAAAATTTCAAAACATTCAGGATAAAAAGAAGACACAATTTTTCTTCTTCTTTTTTTGAGGCAGGGTCTTGCTCCGTCACCCAGGCTAGAGTGCAGTGTCACTATTTTGGCTCAATGTAGTCTTAACCTCCTGGGCTCAAGTGATCCTCCTGCCTCAGCCACCCAAGTAGCTAGGACTATAGGCACATGTCACCACATCCAACTAATTTTGTTCATTTTTTGTAAAGATGAGGTCTTACTATGTTGCCCAGGCTGGTTTCAAACTCCTAGGCTCAAGAGATCCTCTTGCCTCAGCCTCCCAAAGTGCTAGGATTACAGGCTTGAGCCACTGTGCCTGGCCAGAAGATATTAAATATTTCAGGAAAAAAAAAAAACTGGGTTATATCCATGACCATAAAACGGCTCAATAGCTACCAAGATACTAGAAGACAACGAAGCAATGCCTTCAAAATTCTAAAGGAAAAGTTATTCGAGTCTAGAATTCTCAGTCTTACCCAACTATTAATTTGGTACTAAACCAGAACAAAGATATTTTTTAGACACGGAATGACTCAAAATATATATCTTATACAATCTTTTTTTTGTTTTTTTGAGACGGAGTCTCACTCTGTCACCCAGGCTGGAGTGCAGTGGCGCAATCTTGGCTCACTGCAACCTCCGCTTCCCAGTTTCAAGCAGTTCTCTGCCTCAGCCTCCCAAGTAGCTGGGATTACAGATGCCCACCACCACGCCTGGCTAATATTTTGTTTTTAGTAGAGATGGGATTTCACCATCTTGGCCAGGCTGGTCTTAAACTCCTGACCTCATGATCTACCTGCCTGGGCCTCCCAAAGTGCTGGGATTACAGGTGTGAGCCACCATGCCCAGCCTTCATACACCCTTTCTTAGACAACTACTGAGAAAGTACTTCAGAAAAACAGAAAAAAATCAATAAAAAAGAGAAGGAATCCAGGAGAGGAGGTGAGATACAGAACAGATTAATGAAGGTAAGTTCCAGTATGACAGCTTTATACCACGCCCAGGGAACAATCAGGACAGACTGGGGTAGGATGAAAGATGTATGAGAAAAATCTCCAGAAAAACAGTAAAACCTATAAACTATTTGATGTGTTTAAGTGTTAAAAGAAAAAAAAAAAAAACATTGTTAGGTACTTGACAGATCTAATGGAGCAACTAGGGAACAAAAACAGTGATTGGCACCCAAAAATTAAGCAAAAAACCAAACAAGCAATAAAAGACAATTACTAATCCCAGGAAAAATAAAAGGTAGTACATGGAAGAAAAAAGTAGTCATAGTTACTACTATGCCCAGCAGTGGAATAACATATACAGTGTCATAAAATATAGGTGCTGATACTGATTCAATAAAAACTATGATGTCGACCAGGTGCGGTGGTTCATGCCTGTAATCCTGACACTTCGGAAGGCCAAGGAGGGTGGATCGCTTAAGTCCAGGAGTTCGACAGCAGCCTGGGCAACATGGCAAAACCCCATCTCTACAAAAAATACAAAAATTAGCCAGGTATGATGGTGGGCGCTTGTAGTCCTAGCTACTCAGGAGGCTGAAGTGGGAGGATCACCTGAGCTGGGGAGGTCAAGGCTTCTGTGAGCCACGACTGTGCCACTGCACTCCAGCCTGAGTGACAGAATGAGACTCTGTCTCGAAAACAAAACAAGACAAAACAAACAAACAAGAAACTATGGTGTAACTACTATAGGAAAATCAGGCAAAGGAGAAAAGGGGATATTGGTACCAAAGAGCTAATTTTTTTTTTTTTTTTTTAGATGGAGTCTCCCTCTGTCACCCAGGCTGGAATGCAGTGGCATGATCTCGGCTCACTGCACCCTCCACCTGCCTGGCTCAAACAATTCTCCTGCCTCAGCCTCCTGAGTAGCTGGGATTACAGGCATCCGCCACCACGCCCAGCTAATTTTTTTTGTATTTTCAGTAGAGACGGGGTTTCACCATGTTGGTCAGACTGGTAACAAACTCGTGACCTCAGGCAATCCGCCTGCCTTGGCCTCCAAGTGCTGGGATTACAGGCGTAAACCACCATACTTGGCCCCAAAGAGCTAAATCTTTATCACTGTCCATGATGGGAGTGCAATAAATAATGTCTAAAATTTGTAATTCAGGAAATATAATATAGGCTCTTATTTAGAAATACGGAATACTAGCAAAAGCCAGAAAGCAGTTGCTTCAAAGAAGCTGAACTAGGGTTAGGAAGAAAGAGGAAGGCTGCTATTCTAATCATAAGCCTCTTAGAACCTTTTTAGATTTTTTTTAAGAGATAAGGTCTCACTCTGTCAACCAGGCTGGAGTGTAGTGTCATGATCACAGCTCACTGCAGCCTCAAACTTGCAAGCTCAAGCAATCCTCCTGCCTCAGCCTCTCGAGCAGTTGGGACTACAGGTACATGCCACTGTGCCGGGCAAATTTGTTATGTTTTGCAGAGACAAGGTCTTGCTATGCTCCCCAGGCTGGGCACAAGAGATCTTCCTGCTTCAGCTTCCCAAAGTGCTGAGATTACAGGTATGAGCCACCATACCTGGCCTAGAACT
Source organism: Piliocolobus tephrosceles (assembly GCF_002776525.5). Lineage (NCBI taxonomy): Eukaryota > Metazoa > Chordata > Mammalia > Primates > Cercopithecidae > Piliocolobus > Piliocolobus tephrosceles. The sequence goes on from NC_045453.1 coordinate 7,423,375, forward strand.
TTTTTTTAAAACTATGTTAACAGTGACTCTTTGAGCAGTTAAGTTTTCAAGATGTTTTGATTTTTTTCTCTTGCCTTGTCTACATTTTCTAAATAATCTTGTAATACTTGTGTAATTTTTTTAAATGTTTTTAAGTGTTGCATTAAAAAAAAAAACAGAAAAAACAAAACCACAGCATAAGTGTTGCAAAATCTTGCATAAATCAGGGATTGAGCTTTGTACTCTCCCTTCAGGGCCTTACCTTTTATCGTAGTCAAAATGAAGAAAGCAGTGAGGGTATTGTTGATGGCACAGGTAGACTTGGCAACACAAGACAAAATCGTGTAAGGATTTAAGAGATAGCTGGGGAAGAACAAACATATTTGGCATTAGTAATCCTGACCAAGGAACCCTCGCCATTACAGCCAGGAAGTTCCAAGAGATTTACTACAAGCTTACGCAAAGGAAGGCAGCTTCTTAGAAATGAGTTCCCCCAAGTAGAAGAGAATAGGGTGGGGGCTGGGGCTGATAAGTAAAAGGTACTGAACATGGTCTGCCTATTCTGTGCTGTGGGGTACATACAAAACTGCTGTATTTAATCACAGAGATCCTGTAACTCGCAATAATATAATTCCAGTTTTGCAGATGAGGAAACTGAGACTCAGTGGTAAAAGGACTTGCCCAAATTCTCACAAACTAATATATATTCAAAATATATTCAAAATCAGGTCTTTCTAGCTCTATAAATGTTATTTTTACTATTTTAGATTTCAAAAAATGATAAAATTCTACCAATTCCCACAGAGCCACATATCTTAATAGCTCCATTTACCTCTGAGAACCAGGAAAGTACATTTTCCTCAGTCAGGTTCCTAAGCCCTGACACAGGTCATGCCAATCCAAGAGTTGAAGCAGCTTAGACGCAGCCTTCTTGGCAGTTAAGCAGAATCCACTGAGCCAGACCCCAAGGACAGAGTAAGTATCTACTGAGCTCAACAAGTCAGGCGTCACAGAACTTCAAAGGACATCTAGACCCTCACTAGGAAGGAGTCAAGCTGAAACACCTAGTGTTTTCCTGAGGTGGGAAGGAAAGAACTGAGAAAATGAATTCGAAATGCTTGTGAGTACAGAAATCTTAGATAGTCATAGCAAATTGTTTGTATTTATTTCTTTTTTTTTTTTTTTTTTTTTTTTTGAGATGGAGTCTCGCTCTGTCGCCCGGGCTGGAGTGCAGCGGCCGGATCTCAGCTCACTGCAAGCTCCGCCTCCCGGGTTTACGCCATTCTCCTGCCTCAGCCTCCCGAGTAGCTGGGACCACAGGCGCCCGCCACCTCACCCGGCTAGTTTTTTGTATTTTTTAGTAGAGACGGGGTTTCACCGGGTTAGCCAGGATGGTCTCGATCTCCTGACCTTGTGATCCGCCCGTCTCGGCCTCCCAAAGTGCTGGGATTACAGGCTTGAGCCACCGCGCCCGGCTGTATTTATTTCTATCCTGCTTCCACAAAGGATTTGAGGCAGCTAAAATGAGAACAAGCCAGACGCAGTGGCTCATACCTGTAATCCCAGCACTTTGGGAGATCAACACAGGCAGAGCACCTAAGGTCGGGAGTTTGAGACCAGCCTGACCAACATGGAGAAACCCTGTCTCTACTAAAACTACAAAATTAGCCAGGCGTGATGGCACATGCCTGTAATCCCAGCTACTCGGGAGGCTGAGGCAAGAGAATCACTTGAACCCAGGAGGCGGAGGTTGCAGTGAACTGAGATGGAGCCATTACACTCCAGTCTGGGCAACAAGAGTGAAACTCAGTCTCAGAAAAAAAAAAAAAGAGAGAGAATAGATAATAAAAACAGGTTGGGCATGGTGGCTCACACCTGCAATCCCAGAACTTTGGGAGGCCAAGGTGGGTGGATCACTTGAGCTCAAGTTCGAGACCAGCCTAGCCAACATGGCGAGACTCTGTCTCTACTAAAAAAAAAAAAAAATACATAAAAACCACACCTGTAGTCCCAGATACTTGGGAGGCTGAAGCGGGATAATCACTTGAGTCCAGGAGGTGGAGGCTGCAGTGATCTGTGATTACACCACTGTACTCCAGCCTGGATGACAGAGTGAGACTCCATCTCAAAAAAACTAAGAACAGATAATAAAAAATAATAGCAAAGTACAAATAGAAATAAAGAATCAGCTGGGCGCAATAACTCACGCCTGTAATCCCAGCACTTTGGGAGGCTGAGGTGGATGGATCATTTGAGGTCAGGAGTTCAAGACCAGCCTGGTCAACATGGTAAAACCCCATCTCTGCTAAAAGTACAAAAAACAGCCAGGCGTGGTGGTGGGTAACTGTAATCCCAGCTACTCATGAGGCTGAGGCAGGAGAATCACTTGAACCCAGAAGGTGGAGGCTGCAGTGAGCCAAGATTGTGCCACTGCACTCCAGCCTGGGCAACAGAGCGAGACTCCATCTCAAAATAAATACATAAATAAATAAATAAATAAATAAATAATCAATCAAGAGCAAGGAAAACATAAATAAAACGAGACAGTAAAGGCAATGGAAGGACCACCAAATGGGTATTCTACAGCACTATAGTAATCAGCTTCAAATTCAGCTCTGAGTTTCCTGGCAAAGTGAAAAGACAGACTAGTTACATAATTCTGGTTATCAGATAGGAAGAAACGTGCCAGTGTCTCAGGAAGAGATGATGATGATTATTCACAAATAAAGACCTTAAATCCAATACCTCCCACGACTGTGAGATTAGCAGTTCTACAGCCAAAGGCCTAGAAATTGCTGGTGGTTTTTTTCAGCAATTACAGACAGGCTTGTTACTTAATCTTTAAAGAAACAGCTGCTGCTATTACAAAACTACCCCCAGGACACATATAAGTCCATAAGGGATTCATGAAGTTCCTAAATTTCTGGTTCTATTAAGGTAGATCCCACCAAGATTTCTGAAATACATAGATTAGAACTGATAGTCTAAAACTATTCAGTGGGAAGGAAAAAAAGCCATTTCTAAATAGCAGGTGACGTTCAAGAAGCAGCTGCGTAGACATCTAACAGGGAATAGGAAATCCACACACAAGGCAGAAGGTTGAGTAAACTAGTCTCACAAGGCCCCTTTTAATTCTGAAGTTCTAAGGGCGTGTTTTTCCACGAGAAAACTTGTTTGTCTTGTTTACTGTGTATCCCTAGAAACTGGTATATTATTAATATTCAATGACTGATTGAATAATTATAATATTCACATTTGCCTATCTCAGGAAGATAAACGGGAATAACCCAAAAGAGTACAACTTAACGGTAGCACTGGGTACTCCCTGGAGAATTCTTTCACACAGCCTCAGTAAGTTCCAGCCTTCCACATGGGTCACCCAGCTGGAATGCATCTGTTTGGCACTTCAGTTTTATGAGCTACAAATGGGGGACTATACTGTACATGAAACATAAGAGCTGCTTGAAACGGCAGTCACATAAAAACCAAACTTTTATTCAATCCATACATCACAATTGAAGAACTTTTTCTTTAGAAACACTGGTTATAAGTAGGCTGGAACCCAAATCAGCACGGAGTCAAAAAGCATTTGTGAAGGGTTTGATTGTACACAGCCCTGTGTGAGTCTTTGTCCCAAGAGAGACAGAATGGCTCTGTCTCTTTTGCTGGCCAGAACAAAAGAACACAGTTGTGCAACAGAACTACAGCAAATACTTGATGACTAAGATTGCAAATCTCCAAAAATACAACAAACGACATGGGAAAGTCTCATCAGATTTTCCTCGCATTTGTTGGCACTAAGCCTTGTTTTGTCAGGGAATACTTACAACAGGGCCACTTTCAGAGGGATGTAACGCATTTCCATAGGGGTTCGGATGAGTTCGGCCACATCTGGGGCATACTGGTCCAGTTCTAGGAGGAGTTTCTGCTTTTTAAACTAGGGAAAAAAAAAAAAAAGGAAAAGATAAAACACAGGAAACAATTCACTTCCCATTGTTTTTACGCTGAAGACAAAAGTCCTTTCCATGGCCCACATGGCCTGGTCTGGCCCTACCTCTCCAGGCTCATCTCACACTCGCCCCTCCCCTTCCCCTTTCTGGGTGCCAACACTATGAACATGCTGTGTCCCTCCTGTTCCCAGACCTTTGCATTGACCTGGAATAATTTATTCTTCTCTTTCCCTAGTTAACTCCCACACGGTCCTTAGATCTCAGTATCATTTCCTTAGGAAGGCACACTTTCCCTCACCACCCCACACCCAGGTAAAATCCCCCTATTATATATGTTTTTTCATAGCATTGTTCACAGTTAATAACTTTTTCACTTATTTATATGATTGACTAATGTCTGTCTCCCTCACTAGACTAAGAGTTCCATGAGGGCAAGGACCATGTTTATTTGCTTACCATGTATGACTAACACCTGGCACAGTGGACAAACAATAAACGTCTGTTGAATGGCCAAATGAACGACTTGCTGGCAAAGCAAAGTTCTTAGCCATTTGAAGAGTTATCATCAGTGGCCTAAAGACTCCAAAGTTCCATCCATGAAGAAGTATTTTCAAGCAAGGTAGAATGATCCCAAATGTCACAGTACCTTGGGTTATGTTTTACTTCCACAGAGGAGGTATAGAATGGCCATGATGATCAAGAGGAGGAAAGCTGGGTGTGGGTGGGCAGCTAGATAGTTAATAGGGAGCGGGACGTGGGTGGAAAACTCTTGCCTTCCGCTAGTGGGTCCCAACAAGTTCATGAGTGTGTTCCAGAATGAAAAAAAGGTAGGCAACCTTGTAAGCAAACATGGGTCAGAATATAGATAAGAAAGCCTCTCAACCCAAAATTGGTGGCCCTGTTGATTTAATGATCAAAGAATCTCATTTAGACAATATAAAATCGGGCCAGGTGCGGTGGCTCAAGCCTGTAATCCTAGCACTTTGGGAGGCGGAGGCGGGCAGATCACGAGGTCAGGAGATCAAGACCATCCTGGCTAACCCGGTGAAACCCCGTCTCTACTAAAAAATACAAAAAACTAGCCGGGCGAGGTGGCGGGCACCTGTAGTCCCAGCTACTTGGGAGGCTGAGGCAGGAGAATGGCGTAAACCCGGGAGGCGGAGCTTGCAGTGAGCTGAGATCCGGCCACTGCACTCCAGCCTGGGTGACAGAGCGAGACTCCGTCTCAAAAAAAAAAAAGACAATATAAAATCAATGCTGCCATCTATTAGAAAACAGAGTATTTCAGGAGCCAAGATAGCTAGTGCTTAACCGTGAATTATTAAAAATTTAAAGATGTAAAAAGCAAATCACACTAGAATATATCCTGCATTGTGCCATTTACACAAAGTTAAAAGCATGTAAAATAATACAATGTGTTATTTAGTAACATATCTAGTGAAAGTCAAGGCCATGTGTGTGGATGATAACTACTAGATTCAGAACAGTGGTACTGGGTAGGAGGGGAAATAGGGAGATGAAAGTATCAGAGAGAGAGAAAGTATCAGAGAGTAAATTTTTTTCAGCCTGAAAATAGGTTCAAAAGTATGTACTATGCTTTATCTATTTTTGCATGTCTTAGGTCTTTCAAAATAAAAAAAAAAAATTAACCAAAAAATATTTTTAGAAGACCATCTTTCAGTTCAAAAGAAAATCAAGAAGCCATCACAGGAATAGATTTCTTGCATAGGTTTAGGCAAAGGCTTAATCTAAAAACCTGAAACAAACTTCAAAAACCTCCCTTTGATCATCTCTGTTCTTCTCACAGTTGGCAGAGTCCAAGTTAAGTGGTGGGAATTACCAGTAAGATTTATGGTGCCATTCACAGCTGAGGTTGTTTAATTAAAAGGACAAACTATAAACCAAGGTGCTTTTATCACAAAGAAGGGGGCTGGCTCAGCAATCAAGTGCTTAGTGAGGACAGCTGCAGCAGTGGTAGCAGGAAGGAGGCCTCACTAGCTAAGAGGTCGAGAGTTCTGCAGCAAAAACAAGGCCACCTGGATGGGTGAGATCCACAAAGAAGGCTGTGAGAAAGGAATGGAGTTCATCCAGGGGCAACCAGAGAGACAGGTGGGAATGCAGACCCATTCCCCAGGCTGGAAGCCAGCCAGCAGCACTGCACTGAGAGAAGGAAGCAACTACCAGGGATGTGTACATCCTGGGCAAAGGTGACACTGTGCCAGCAATGGAAGATAAGTACTTCCTTATAACCACCATCTTCTCAAATACTTTAAAACAGAAAGCGCTGAAAGGAGTCTCCAGGTGGGAAGGCACACAGATCAACAATCCCCACATTCTCAGCTTTCTTGTCTCCCTCAATTTCACCAGTACAGGCACTGTTACGGCTCTCCTCATAGGCCCAATATCAGCTCCCCTAAGTGTAGACAAAATCCCTTTTAAAAATCCCTATTGCATCCAGCTAGAGACAGGAAAGTGGCTAAAATCAATGGAAATTCTTAAAATTATACACACGTGCACACACGCACACCCCCAATAAAATATAAAATGAAGTTAGAGTATACATTAAAATCTGAAGATCAATATTTCCAGATACATTCATTAGTCTTGACAATGATAAGATTAAAAACAATGACAGGAGAGATTAAAAGTGATGTGAAGGGTAGTGACCTGGATATCTTACCTTTGTGATCACTAATCAGCTTGTAGACAGATGGTATGATTTTCCATATGTATGTTATATGAAAAAATTGTTTTAATTTTTAAAAAAATCCAGGGTGGAGTCTTCCTTTCTTTCCACCCACTCCTCTATACAGCCCTTTCCTAGTCCCTTGAAACATAGGTTTTGCAAGGACATAATTCAAATAAAGGGCATTTTCTTTTTTTTTTTTTTTTTTCTGGAGACAAGTCTTGCTCTGTCGCCAGGCTGGAGTGCAGTGTTGCGATCTCAGCTCATTGCAACCTCCATCTCCCAGGTTCAAGCGATTCTCCTGTCTCAGCCTCCTGAGTAGCTGGAATTACAGGCACTCACCACCACACCCGGCTAATTTTTGTATTTTTAGTAGAGATGGGGTTTCACATGTTGGTCAGGTTGGTCTTGAACTCCTGACCTTGTGATCTGCCCGCCTCAGCCTCCTAAAGTGTTCAGATTACAAGCGTGAGCCACAGCGCCCGGCTATAAAGGGCTTTTTCTAATCATTGAAGCTGCATCTACTTTCATTTGCATTTTCCAAAACTATGGTGGGGTGGGGGAGAGGAAACACTCCATCCCTGCCTCTACTCCTCTCCAACTGTTAGCCTCAGCACATTCCAAATTTAGGAGCCTAGTCTCCAAATTTACAACCTGCTAATCATATTAAGGGGACACAGGTTTTTATCACCCATTATCAAACCACCTGCAGCTCTCTTAACACAAATTCTTTTTTTTTTTTTTTTTTTGAGACGGAGTCTCACTCTGTAGCCCGGGCTGGAGTGCAGTGGCCAGATCTCAGCTCACTGCAAGCTCCGCCTCCCGGGTTCACGCCATTCTCCTGCCTCAGCCTCCCGAGTAGCTGGGACTACAGGCGCCAGCCACCTCGCCCGGCTAGTTTTTTTGTATTTTTTTTTAGTAGAGACGGGGTTTCACCGTGTTAGCCAGGATGGTCTCGATCTTCTGACCTCGTGATCCACCCATCTCGGCCTCCCAAAGTGCTGGGATTACAGGCTTGAGCCACCACGCCCAGCCATCTTAACACAAATTCTGAGTTCCAAACAAGAAGCATCATCTCAGCAAAGGACAGACTAGACTAACATTGTTTTTGTCAAGTGAGATAGATGCAAAATGTCATGATAACCAACTGGTCACCATCGGCATTCAGCCCGCAGGCTAACAGCTGGAGAGGGGGTGGGGGTGCGGTCCTGTCTCTGCCCTATAGTTCTCCCAGATGCATCTGTGTGTAGACACAGTTTCATCTGGTGGGATAAAAAGACTCAAATCCCACCAAGATTTAAATACTTCCCAGACTATGTGATATGAACTCTTCTGACAAAGGGGAGAAGATTTAGAGGAAGACATGCTGCTATCCAATCTAAATCAACAGTAGTATGTTAGTATCATCAAAATCTGCCATTTAGAATGAGTTAATTTTTGACATAGAATACATAAAACTCCTATTCTGATGAAGAAACCTAATGTTCTAATAGTCTGAACTTGAAAAGTGGAAAAACAAAAACATTCCAAATTTTACTTCAGTCTTGGTGATACCAGAATGTCTTGGTGCACTAAAAATCAGGATATTGGCAAGATCATTTGGCTTTCTCTCTCCCTCTTTAAATCATGCAAAGAAAAAAACCCCAAAAATCTCTATATATTTCCAAATAAACTCAGAAATAACAAATGAATTAAAATTATTGGTGCTCTAAATTAAAGGCATCTCTCCTATTGACATTGAAACCTGACTTTGTTAGGCAATTAACTGAAACCTGGTTTCATTGCTTCCTCGTAAACCACCTCTACCATTAAAAATTGTTTTGTTTTGAGACAGTGTTTCACTCTGTCACTCAAGCGGAGTGCAGTGGCACGACCACCGCTCACTGCAGCCGTGACCTCCCATGCTCAAGCCATCCTCCCGTCTCAGCCTCCAGAGTAGCTGGGACCTCAGGCGCATACCACCACTCCTGGCTAATTTTTTTAAAAAATTTTTGTAGAGACAGTGTCCCACTATGTTGCCCAGGCTGGTCTTCAGCAAAATTTGTTTTAACTGGGGAGCGTGGGAAGTTTTTTGACGAGAATTGAGCAGGGAAAAAAACACATATGGCATTAGCATCTACTCAACTTTCATTAAAACACATTTTAGTTTTACATTTTGGTTATTAAGATTTGGGTAATTGTGGTCTTAGATGAAAGCTACAAATCCTCCCTCAGATATTCGTATCTGTATCACACACATATATATATATATATATCTCACATATATATATATGCACACACACATACATATCTCACATATATATATATGCACACACACTGGTTTATTTTTTCCCTACTTTTTTTTTTTTTTTTGGAGATACAGTTTCACTCTGTTGCCAACGCTGGAGTACAGCAGCGGGATCCTGGCTCACTGCAATCTCCACCTCCCTGGTTCAAATGATTCTCATGCCTCAGCCTCCCAAGTAGCTGGGATTACAGGTGCACGCCATCACACTCAGCTAATCTTTGTATTATTGGTAGAGACTGTCTACCTACCCAACCTATCTCAGAGAAGAAAATAGTCACTGCTAATTTATCTCTGAATTCGTCAGCTTATGAATCCCATGCCCAATTATTTCATCTATGGCCCTCAAGAGAATCCTATTAAAGCATTTCATCTTAGCCCCTAAAGTTTTCAAGATATGCTCCATTAGTTTAAGATATGTACTCCCTGGTCTTGGTGATACTAAGTCTCTAAAATATAGTTCTTAATTTTAGGGGAAGAGTCAAAGACTGTACACCAATAACAGCTATGAACTCTCGGTAAAAATGACATATGCACATACACATATAATTCTTCATACCATTTCCACGGTTTCATAGGCCCATTAAGGCTATAAATGAACCCCAAGTTAAGAACCCTCAGTCTAGATATTTCTTAAAATCTCTCTGAAGTCTAAAATTCTAGAATTCACCAGCTTCATCTGTCACTGATGACCAGTGACACAGAAAAGCAGACTGCTATTTCTGGTTTTATTAGTAACAAAAGCTAAAATGAACCACAAACAGACAATGCCAATGAGATGCAGCCTTATTTCACCCCAGCCTAAAACTTCTCTCTCAGTGGCTCCCAGCCAGTCAAGGAGTATTGTAGCCATATAACTACATGGGTGGTACAAAAGATTAATCTGTTAACTTTCTCAGATCCCAGGAAAAGAATGGTCCCACTATGCAATTCCCCTTGGCTATTACATATGGATTAAGACTGAAGTTTATCTCAGGCATTTAATACATGCCAAATTTTCCAATTAAGATTACTTTCTGCAGGGAGACAGAAATGACACTGAGAATCCAATTTTACCTCAGATAGGTGTAATAGTGACTTAAAAGCTGTATTTCTCTTCCTTTGCAAAAAAAAAAAAAAAAAAAAAAAGACTGGTGAAAGGACTGGAAGATTTTTAAGGGTCCTCACAATGACAGATAATATAACTGTTGTTCAGCGCTACTCCAGAAGTCTGAGCTTGCACAGATATGTGTATATTAATAGTTATTAATAAGCTACATAGATGAAGCTGACCCTTCTTTATCTGTTAGTAAAGCTGTCTTGTGGGTTTGGGGTTGTTAGTAAAGCTGTCTTGTGGGTTTGGGTTCCACGACTGGCTCAACAGGCCAGAATTCTCACCATCACTTCCTAGCACTTGAAAGCAGCCAGATCCTTAAGTATAAGATCTTTGATTCTTTGTAATAACAAAGACCAGAAGGTTACCAAATTCCACCAGCTTTGTCCCACCCACAAACTACTTACCACAACTTTATTGAAGTCCTGGATTGCAAAATACAGGGCAATAGCAGTGAGCGCATCAGTTATCTGTCAAAAGAAAGATAAATAATAGGAAACAGAATACAGTAAGTGTAAGAGTACTAGAGTGCTACCAGGGCTTGGAGTTTTGAGATAGTGATGGACTACCCAGTACTGGACTCTTACAATCAGGCAGAACTTCAACCCTCACTTTGACTACCCAAAGATAAGGCCCATTCAGGGAGAGTGAACTAGAAATCCCTGAGGATCAGGACCTATCTAGGTTCACTTCAGTTTAGTGGCCCACATCTGCTCTAGAATTGCAAGTTACTTATGCTTTTTGTAAAATGGAAATACCCACTGCTTTGCAGGCCTGATGTATGTCAAGTGCCTAGCATACACAGTAGGTCCTCAATAAATACTATTCGTTATAATTAATAAGGAAGACCTCAGCGGGCTTCCTGGGTATTTCTTGACTCAAATTTTCAATCCCAGAAAACAGTTTCAAATTGCTATGCTCTCAAAACATAGACCTGTCATCTCAATTCTGAAGCTTCTTGCCCCTGAAAGCCTCAAGCCTGTGTCCTCTTCTTCCATAATGACTCACAGAATCTCTTGGCAAAATGCTTAGGAAATTCAGAATGCCCTCCACACTGGCATCACAATTAAAGCCAATCACAGAATCTTGGAGCTAGAAAATTCAAGACTATATATAGCCCAGAAACCAAATTCTAAAAAGAGTAAGTATTTGGAACTGGTTACACATCAGAAACTATTCCTCACACTTCCATAATACTGCCACAGTTCCATGAATTCAAAGTAAAGACATAAATTTTTGCTTTTATTTTCTGAGAAACTCCTGTGTTCCTAAGATAGATTTTTTTTTTCTTAAAAAAAAAAAGATGGGCCGGGCGCGGTGGCTCAAGCCTGTAATCCCAGCACTTTGGGAGGCCGAGACGGGTGGATCACGAGGTCAGGAGTTCGAGACCATCCTGGCTAACACGGTGAAACCCCATCTCTACTAAAAATACAAAAAACTAGCCGGGCGAGGTGGCGGGCGCCTGTAGTCCCAGCTACTCAGGAGGCTGAGGCAGGAGAATGGCGTAAACCCAGGAGGCGGAGCTTGCAGTGAGCTGAGATCCGGCCACTGCACTCCAGCCTGGGCGACAGAGCGAGACTCCGTCTCAAAAAAAAAAAAAAAAAAAAAAAAAAAAAAAAAAAAAAAAAAAAAAAAGATGACAAGCTGGGCACTGTGGCATGTGCCCATAGTCCCAGCAGCTGAAGAGGCTGAAATGGGAGGACCACTTAAGTCCAGGAGTTCAAGACCAGCCTGGGCAACACAGCGAGACCGCATCTCAGAAAAAAAAAAAGAGAGAGAGAGAGAGAGAGACAATAAACCATAAAATTGTAAGATATATACATGTCAATTTTGTATGGAAGGTTACTTACCATAAACACCAATTCAGCATAGTCAATTAGGAAATGAAAGAGGTATATTATTAATGGAGTCTGCAGAAAAAAAAAACAGACATTAAAAAAAAATAAGTTAAACCTTACTATTACTAGTGTCCAGAGTAGGGAGTGGGGAGAAAACTACTATGTCAGCAAACTATTATGCCAGTATTCTCCTTCCTGGAATACTGTTCTATGCCAACTGCCCAGTGTGCATATGGTGGAGAATAATTTAGTATCGCTGGACCATTTTGTGCTGCTGGGACTATCTGTTGAATTGAGTAAAGGAAATAAAGTCTGATGTGTTAAATATCCATTAAAGAATAGTCAACGCACTGGCCGGGCGTGGTGGTTTACACCTGTAATCCCAGCACTTTGGGAGGCCGAGGTGGGCGGATCATGAGGTCAGGAGATGGAAACTAAATGGTGAAATCCTGTCTCTACTAAAAATACAAAAAAATTAGCCGGGCATGGTGGCGGGCGCCTGTAGTCCCAGCTACTCGGGAGGCTGAGGCAGGAGAATGGTATGAATCCGGGAGGCGGAGCTTGCAGTGAGCCAGTATCACGCCACTGCCCTCCAGCCTGGGCGACAGAGCAAGACTCCGTCTCAAAAAAAAAAAAAAAAAAAGTCAACATACTAAAGGTAAGAGGTGAATTATAGTTCTAAGACATACATAATAGCCAAGGGGAATTCTACAACAGAACAAGATTGCTGATTTCATTTCACTCACAAAATGAGCTTCTTCTGTTCTCTGATAAGTTTGTATAATATTTTTTCTTTATTTTCTTGAGAATAATTCAGAAAAGATTAATGTTATTTCTTCCTCAAAGATTTGGGAAAATTCACTCACTGTGAAGCCATCTCTCCCTGGATTTTCTTTGAGAGAAGATTTTAAATTAGATTAAATCTCTTTCACAGATAAAACATTCAGATTTGCTGTTTTTTCTTTGTCAATTTAGGTAAGTTGTGTTTTTCTAGGAATTTGTCCATTTCATCTAAATTTCCAAGCTTACTGACAAAATTGTTCATAGTATTTCTTTTTTTTTTTTTTTTTTTTTTTTTTTGAGACGGAGTCTCGCTCTGTTGCCCAGGCTGGAGTGCAGTGGCCAGATCTCAGCTCACTGCAAGCTCCGCCTCCCGGGTTTACGCCATTCTCCTGCCTCAGCCTCCTGAGTAGCTGGGACTACAGGCGCCCACCACCTCGCCCGGCTAGTTTTTTGTATTTTTAGTAGAGATGGGGTTTCACCGTGTTAGCCAGGATGGTCTCGAACTCCTGACCTCATGATCCACCCGTCTCGGCCTCCCAAAGTGCTGGGATTACAGGCTTGAGCCACCGCGCCCGGCCTAGTATTTCATTTTTTATTGTTTAAGGCAATAAATTTTCCTAAGAGTACGGATGTAGTTACATCACACAAGACTTGATGTTGGGTTTTTTTGAGATGGAGTCTTGTTCTGTCACCCAGGCTGGAGTGCAATGATATGATCTTGGAGCACTGCAACCTCCGCCTCCTGGGTTCAAGTGATTCTCCTGCCTCAGCCTCCCAAGTAGCTGGGCTTACAGACGCCTGCCACCACGCCCAGCTAATTTTTGGATTTTTAGTAGAGATGGGGTTTCACCATGTTGGCCAGGCTGGTCTGGAACTCCTAACCTCAAGTGATCCACCTGCCTCAGACTCCCAAACTGCTGGCATGACAGGTGGGAGCAACTGTGCCCAGCCATTTTTTTCAATATCATTCAGTTGAAAATATATTCTAATTGCCAGTAACATTTCTTCTTTGAGACTACTTTAAAATGTACCATGTTCAATTTCCAAACACTTAGGAGTTTTCTTTTTCTCTTTTCTTTTTTTTTTGGGACAGAGTCTCGCACTGTTGCCGGGGCTGGTGTGCAGTGGCATGATCTCGCTTGTTGCAACCTCTGCCTCCATGGTTCAAATGATTCTCCTGCCTTAGCCTCCCCAGTAGCTAGGATTACAGGTGCCCGTCACCATGCCTGGCTAATTTTTTAGATTATTTATATATTTATTTTGAGATGGGGTTTTGCTGTTGTTGCTCAGGTTGGAGTGCAATGGCACGATCTCAGCTCAACGCAACCTCCGCCTCCTGGGTTCAAGCAATTCTCCTGCCTCAGCCACCACGCCTGGCTAATTTTGTATTTTTAGTAGAGACAGGGTTTCTCCGTGTTGGTCAGGCTAGTCTCAAACTCCCGATCTCAGGGGATCCACCCACCTAGGCCTCCCATAGTGCTGAGATTACAGGTGTGAGCCATCATGCCCAGCCGTTTTTGTTTGTTTGTTTGAGATGGAGTCTTGCTCTGTTGCCCAGGCTAGAGTGCAGTGGCACAATCTTGGCTCACTGCAACCTCCACCTCCCAGGTTCAAGTGATTCTCCTGCCCCAGCCTCCCAAGTAGCTGGGATTACAGCAGCGTGCCACTGCACCTGGCTAATTTTTGTATTTTTAGTAGAGATGGGGTTTCACCATCTTGGCCAGGCTGGTCTCAAACTCCTGACCCACCTCAGCCTCCCAAAGTGCTAGGATTACAGGTGTGAGCCACTGTGCCCGGCCTAATTTTTTTGTATTTTCAGTAGAGATGGAGTTTCACTATGTTGGCCAGGCTGGTCTCAATCTCCTGACCTCATGATCCGCCCGCCTTGGCCTCCCATTCTTTTTATATTTTTGTAATTTCTTTCTGGCTTAACTCTATTGTGGTAATAGAAAATACACTGTATGATTGCAATCATTTAAAATGTGTTGTGACTTGCTGAACGATCCATTATATGGTCAACTTTGATAAGTGCTGCAGGTACATTCGAATATGCATACTAACACCTATGGCTGCATCATTCTATATGTGACATGTAGGTTCAGTTTGCTAATGATTTGTTCAAATCTTCTATATCCTTATTGATTTTTTTTGGTCTGTTTGTTCTATCACTGACTGAAAGAGGGATGTTAAAAATCACCCAGTCAGGCACAGTGGCTCATGCCTGTAATCTCAGCACTTTGTGGGACTAAGGTGGGAGGATCATCTAAGCCTAGGCATTTGAGAACAGCCTGGACAATATAGTGGAACCCTGCCTCTATAAAATATTTTAAAAATTAGCCAGCTGAGGTAGCATGCACCTGTAATCCGATCTACTTGGGAGGCTGAGTTGGGAGAACTGCTTGAGCCCAGAGAGGTGGAGGCTGCAGTGAGCCTGTTTGTGCCGCTGCACTCTAGCCTGGGCAACAAAGTGAGACCCTGTCTCTTAGATGCAGTTCTAGGTAGAATTACTATATCTTCTGGGTGCAGTGATCTTTTTATCATTATAAAATAATCCTCTTCATCTCTAGTAAGGTTTCTTGTCTTAAAATATTCTTGATCTGATAGTATAGTTACATCAGCCTCTTTGAGCTGTCAGCATAATACAGTTTCTTTCTGTCATTTTACTTTCCACCTTTCTGTGTCCTTATTTGAAAAATTTTTTTTGTTTTTGGGTTTTTTTTTTTTTTTTTCTGAGACAAAGTCTCACTCTGTCGGCCAGGCAGGAGTGTAGTGGCATGATCATGACTCACTGAAGCCTTGACCTCCCAGACTCAGGTGAGCCCCCTACCTTACCCTCCTGAGTAGGTGAGACTACAGATGTGCGCCACCACACCCACATAATTTTTGTATTTTTTGTAGAGACAGAGTTTCGCCATGTTGCCCAAGCTGGTCTTGAACTCCTGGGCTCAAGCAATCCACCTGCCTCAGCCTCCCAAAGTTTTAGGATTACAGGTATGAGCCACTGCACCTGACCTAAGATGTGATTGACTGACTGATTGATTGAATGATTGATTTAGAGACGGAGTCTCACTCTATCCCCAGGCTGGAGTGCAGTGGCACGATCTCAGCTCACTGCAACCTCCACCTCCCAGGTTCATGCCATTCTCCTTTCTCAGCTTCCCGAGTAGCTGGGATTACAGGCACGTGTCACCATGCCCAGCTAATTTTTTGTATTTTTAGTAGAGATGGGGTTTCACTGTCTTAGCCAGGATGGTCTTGAACTCCTGACCTCGTGATCTGCCTGGATTGGCCTCCCAAAGTGCTACGATTACAGGCATGAGCCACCGTGCCCAGCCTGAGCATTTTTATTTTGAACTTACGTTCAAAATTACATATGTTTTTTTTTCGACTTCCTCCTACTTGGTTTTGTAGAGCTTTCTGAATAAAAATCTTAGTAAATTTTGAACAAAATTTCACCCATAATCCCCTCAAATACTGATTCTGCCCCATTCCATCTCTTCTCCCATTCTAGAACTCCACTGATGTATAAGTTGGGCTGTTTTACTGAGTTTCAGATCTCATTTTTTTTTCTTCTTCTGTGTTTTCTTTCCTTTTCAAGCTTCAATCTGGGTATTTTCAACAGACTTTATCTTCCATATTACTAATCCTCTCTTTAGCTTTGTGTAATCTGCTGCTAAATTCATCTATACATTCTTTTTTTTTTTTTTTTTTTTTTTTGAGACGGAGGTCTCGCTCTGTCACCCAGGTTGGAATGCAGTGGCGCGATCTCGGCTCACTGCAACTTCCGCCTCCCAGGTTCAAGTGATTCTCCCACGTCAGCCTCCTGAGTAGCTAGGATTACAGGCGTATGCCACCATGTCTGACTACTTTTTGTATTTTTAGTAGAAACAGGGTTTTACCATGTTGGCTAGACTGGTCTTGAACTCCTGGCCTTAAGTTATCTGCCCACCTTGGCCTCCCAAAGTGCTGGTATTACAGGTGTGAGACACTGCATCTGGCTGATCACAGCTATTTTAAAGTCCAAGTAGTTTGATAACTTCAATATCTAAATCACCTGTAAATCTGTTTTTATTGTCTATTTTTTTCTGTCTCTTATTATGCTTGGTAATGGTTTTCCTTTTTTTTTTTTTTTTTTGAGAAGGAGTCATTCTGTCATCCAGTCTGGAGTGCAGTGGGGTGAACTCAGCTCACTGCAACCTGTCTCCCAGGTTCAAGTGATTCTCCTGCCTCAGCCTTCTGAGTAGCTGGGACTACAGGCATGCACCACCATACCTAATTTTTGTACTTTTAATAGAGACAGGGTTTCACTATGTTGCTCTGGTTGGTCTTGAACTCCTGGCCTCAGGTGATCCACCAGCCTCAGCCTCCCAAAGTACTGGGATTACAGGTATGAGCCACCATGCCCAGCCAATGGTTAGTAATTTTTTATTGAATGACAGACATTGTGTATGAAAAACTACAGCAGCTCAGATGAGGGTCTTTTCTTCTGGAAAAGATTTCTTTTTTTTTTTTTGAGACGGAGTCTCGCTCTGTGCCCAGGCTGGAGTGCAGTAGCCGGATCTCAGCTCACTGCAAGCTCTGCCTCCTGGGTTCACGCCATTCTCCTGCCTCAGCCTCCCCAGTAGCTGGGACTACAGGCGCCCGCCACCTCGCCCAGCTAGTTTTTTGTATTTTTTAGTAGAGATGGGGTTTCACCATGTTAGCCAGGATGGTCTCAATCTCCTGACCTCGTGATCCACCCGTCTCGGCCTCCCAAAGTGCTGGGATTACAGGCTTGAGCCACCACGCCTGGCCCTGGAAAAGATTTCTTTAAGCTGGTAATTACAATATTGTTGTTTCACTTTAGGGATTGAGCTAATTTGAAGCTGGATTTAGTCTTCCTAAAACTAGTCTATATTGGTCTACCCTTACTCCTAGAGTGTAGTCCTTCAGAAGTTCCAGCCTAAAGGCAAGCCCTTTACCAGAGCCTTGCCATTTTGGCTGGTCCTGCACTCAAATTTTTATTTCCCCAGCAGCCTGAGACTGCCAATAGCTCTGCTGAACTTCTTGGTCTCTAGCCAGTCAATTTCTGTTCTGCTTCTCTGCCTGTGTCACTCACAAATTGGTAAATGCTTCAAGGACAAAGCAGCTCAGACTGTTCGTATTACTTTTTGTACTTTCCCCTCTGGGATCTTAGTCCCTGGAGTCCTGGCTATCTTGGTACTTTCCAATGCCTTCCAGCAGATGTGGGTTTTTTTCTTTTTTTCATAGTCATCCTGCTTTTCTAGTTGTTCTTGGAAAGTAGGTTGGTCTGCTACTGCAAACCCATTCACCAATCCACTAGAACCAGAAGGGAAGTGCATGACTTGGTTTTAGTGAGCCCATGCTGATGACTCAGGAGCACCTCTTCCCAACACTAAACCATATGCACGAATGTGTCCGATAACATTGTAGAGGTTACTGACAGGCTTTTTAGTGAGAACAAGTTAGCATGGTAGAAAGAACAAAGACTTTGGAGTCAGATTCGCATTTAAATCCAGGTTCCAGACAGCTCCGGTGGCTCACACCTGCAATCACAACACTTTAGGAGGCCGAGGTGGGAGGATCACTTGAGGCCAGGAGGTTGAGACCATCCTGGGCAACAAAGTGAGAACCCCATCTCTATGAGAAAAAAAAAAAGAATTAGCTGGGAGTGGTAGCATGCATCTGTAGTCCCAGCGATTTGGTTTGTTTTTATTTTTGTTTTTTGAGTCATGGTTTTACTCTGTTGCCCAGGCTGGGGTGCAGAGGTATAATCATGGCTTACTGCAGCTTAGACCTTCCAGAATCAAGCGATCCTCCTACCTCAGCGACCTGAGTAACTAGAACTACAGGCACATTCCACCACAACCAGCTAATTTTTTTTTTTTTTTCCTGGGGGAAGAGACAGAGTCTCACTATGTTGCCCAGGCTTGTCTTAAACTCCTAGGCTCAAGCAATCCTCCCACCTTGTCCTCCCAAAGTGCTAGGATTACAGACCTGAGCCACCGTGCCTGGCCTCAATTTGACAAATTTTGACCTATGTGTACATCCATAAAACCATTACAATCAAGAAAATGAACAAGGCCGGGCGCGGTGGCTCAAGCCTGTAATCCCAGCACTTTGGGAGGCCGAGACGGGCGGATCATGAGGTCAGGAGATCGAGACCATCCTGGCTAACACGGTGACACCCCATCTCTACTAAAAAATACAAAAAACTAGCCGGGCAATTTGGCGGGCGCCTGTAGTCCCAGCTACTCGGGAGGCTGAGGCAGGAGAATGGCGTGAACCCAGGAGGCGGAGCTTGCAGTGAGCTGAGATCCAGCCACTGCACTCCAGCCTGGGCGCGAGACTCCGTCTCAAAAGAAAAAAAAAAAAGAAAGTGAACATATCCATCATTCCCAAGTTTATTAATTTTAATGCTTTGTTTCAGTGATTTTCACTATTAGTTTTGTTTTGAGTATAATTTTATCTTTTCCTAGTTTCTTAAGGTAGAAGCTGTGGTCATTGACTTGAGGTCTTCTTTTCTAATATAAGCATTTGGTGCTATAAATCTCTCCCTAAGAACTACTTAGTGACATCCCACATATTTTGATGGGTTGTGTTTCATTTTCATTCATTTCAAAATACTTTCTAATTTCCTTTCTGATTTTTTCTTTGATCCATGGGTTAATTAAGAATATGTTACTGGAGGGCTGGGCGCAGTGGCTCACGCCTGTAATCCCAGCACTTTGGGAGGCCAAGACGGGCGGATCATGAGGTCAGGAGATCGAGACCATCTTGGCTAACACTGTGAAACCCTGTCTCTACTAAAAATACAAAAAATTAGCCGGGTGTGGTGGCAGGTGCCTGTAGTCCCAGCTACATGGGAGGCTTTTCACCTATTTTCACCATGTTGGTCAGGCTGGTCTCAAACTCCTGACCTCAAGTGATCCACCCGTCTTGGCCTCCCAAAGTTTACAGGCGTGAGCCACCACATCCAGCCCAAGTTGGTTGTTATTCAAGTCTTTTATATATTTGCTGATTTTCTGTCTGCTTGTACTACCAATCATTGAGAAAGGTATATTGAAATCTCTGTAATTGTGGATCTATTTCTCCTTGTAGTTCTATCAGTCTTTACTTCATATATTTTGAAGCTCTGTAATTTGGTACATAAACATTTAGGATCGCTATTTTTTTTTTATCACTATGAAATGTATTTTATCCCTGGTGATACCCTTGGCTCTGAAATTTGTTTCTTTTTTTTACTAACTTATTGTCTGTTTCTCTCAGAAGTATAAGCACCATGAAACCAGGGACTGTGTCTTGTTTTGTATCCCTAACACCTAGCAGAGTAGCTGGCATTTAGTGAATATTTAACAAATCTTTACTAAAAGAAAGAGAGAAGGCAGGGAAGGATTGTAATGCATATGCTGATAGAGGTAGGCACTAGGAATAAGTGATCAGAAGGGGACAGTACCTGTTATGAAGACAATATATCATAATGAGTAAAATAAACACAGAGGCAATTTCAAGAGTATGATATGAGCCAGGAAAAGGATAAGCATAAGATTCTTTGCAAGACTAAGGTGATGAGAGACAGCTTTTTTTTTTTTTCTTTTGGGGATGGAGTCTCGCTCTGTCACCCACCCAGGCTGGAGTGTAATGGCACGATCTCGGCTCACTGCAAGCTCCACCTCTCAGGTTCACACCATTGTCCTGCCTCAGCTTCCTAAATAGCTGGGTCTACAGGCGCTCGCCACCACGCCTGTCTAATTTTTTGTATTTTTAGTAGAGATGGGGTTTTACCATATTGGCCAGGCTGGTCTTGAACTCCCGACCTTATGATCTGCCCGCCTCGGCCTCCCGGCCACCTGGCCCTGTGTGCTTATTAAGAGTCTCTTGTCCAGGCACAGTGGCTCAAGCCTGTAATCCTAGCACTTTGGGAGGTCGAGGCAGGTGGATCACCTGAGGTCAAGAGTTCAAGAGCAGCCTGGCCAAGGTGGCAAAACCCTGTCTCTACTAAAAATACAAAAATTAGCCGGGAATGGTGGCACACGCCTATAACTCCAGCTACTTGGGATGCTGACGTAGGAGAATCCCTTGAATCCAAGGTGGGGTAGGGGGGGTGGGGGGTTGCAGAGGTTGCAATGAGCCGAGATGGCGCCACTTCGCTCCACCTAGGCAAAAGGGTAAAACTGTCTCAAAAAAAAAAAAAAAAAAAAAAAAGTCTCTTAAGTTGTTCCTAACCTGTTTCTGCCAGTTCTTGTTATTGCAGTTTGATTAGATATTAACACAGAGATAAAAATTAAAATGCAAAAGACAGTTGTTATTTCTATGAGGACCAAGTTGAATGCTTTTGAAAGATTAGATAGGAGAGCCAAAAAACAAAAAACAAACAAAAAAAACTGTTCTCAAAGTACATATGAGAGAGATAACTATAAAAATTAAGGCCAGCTGGCCGCGGTGGCTCACACCTGTAATCCCAGCACTTTGGGAGGCCAAGGCAGGCAGATCACAAAGTCAGGAGTTCGAGCCCAGCCTGGCCAATACAGTGAAACCCCGTCTCTACTAAAAATACAAAAATTAGTTGGGCATAGTGGCGCGTGCCTGTGGTCCCAGCTGCTCGGGAGGCTGAGGCAGAGGACTTGCTTGAACCTGGGAGGTGGAGGTTGCAGTGAGCCAAGATTGCGCCACTGCACTCCAGCATGGGTGACAGAGCAAGACTGTCTCAAAAAAAAAAAAAGAAAGAAAAAAAAATTAAGGCCAAGCACAGTGGCTCATGCCTGTAATCCCAACACTTTCTGAGGCCAAGACGGGAGGATGACTTGAGTGCAGGAGTTCAAGACCAGCCTGGGCAACATAGCAAGACCCCATCAAAGACATTTTTAAAAATTAGCCAGCTGTGGTAGTGTACATCTGTAGTCCCAGCTACTCAGGAGGCTGAGGTGAGAGGATTGCTTAAGTCTAGGAGGTTGAGGCTGTAGTGAGCCGTGATCATGCCACTACATTCCAGCCTGGGTGACAGAGTAAGACCCTGTCTTTAAAAAAAAATTAGAAGGTACACTGTCAAATTAGAAAACTTCTTTAAAATGATATGGCCAATAAGAATGGAAAGGGCAGCCAGGAGCGGTGGCTCACACCTGTAATCCCAGCACCTTGGGAGGCCAAGGCAGGCGGATCATGACGTTAGGAGATTGAGACCATCCTGGCTAACACGGTGAAACCCCGTCTCTACTAAAACTACAAAAAAACTTAGCTGGGCATGGTCATGGGCACCTGTAGTCCCAGCTACTCGGGAGGCTGAGGCAGGAGAATGGGGTGAACCCGGGAGGCGGAGCTTGCAGTGAGCGGAGACTGCGCCACTGCCCTCCAGCCTGGGCGACAGAATGAGACTCAATCTCATAAAAAAAAAAAAAAAAGAATGGCAAGGGCAGCGGAAAGAAATGTGGTGGATGTGGTGAGGAGGATCTTCAGAGCTTTGTATGCCTCTATGCCCTTTTATCCTGAGGTCAATGGTGAACATTCAAAGGTGCCGAGCAAGACAGTGACAAAAACAGATTCACATTTTAGAAAGATGGCTCTGACTAAAGAATAGAGTAAATGAGCAAGACTGAATGCAGAAAGACCTGTCAGGAAGCTGTTGCTGTAAACAAGAGATAATCTGGACCTAATTAAGAGTGTTTTTACTATTCCTTTTTTTTTTTTTTTTGAGATGGAGTCTCACCCTGTGGCACAGGCCGGAGTGCAATGGTGCAGTCTTGGCTCACTGTAAACTCTGCCTCCCAGGTTCAAACAATTCTGACTCAGCCTCCCAAATAGCTGGGATTACAGGCACCTGCCACCATGCCCAGCTGGTTTTTGTATGTTTAGTAGAACTGGGTTTTATATTGGCCAGGCTGGTCTTGAACTCCTGACCTCGTGATCTGCCTGTTTTGGCCTCCCAAAGTGCTGGGATTACAGGTGTAAGCCACTGCACCTGGCCTGTTTTTACTATTCTTAAGAGCTAATTTTATTTAAAATTAGCATGGTGGTGCACACTTGTGGTCCCTGCTACTTAGGAGGCTCAAGTAGGAGGATCGCTTGAGCCCAGGAGGTCGAGACTGCAGTGAACCATGATTGTCACTGCACTCTAGCCTGGGTGACAGAGTAAGACCCTGTCAAAAAAAAAAAAAAAAAACCTAATTTTATGGGTTAAGTAAGCTTTTGTGGGCTTTCTAAGAAAACAACATTACTGCCAGGCGCGGTGGCTCACGCTTGTAATCCCAGCACTTTGGGAGGCCAAGGTGGGCAGATCACGAGGTCAAGCAGATTGAGACCATCCTGGCTAACACGGTGAAACCCCGTCTCTACTAAAAATACAAAAAAAATTAGCTGGGCATGGTGGTGGGTGCCTGTAGTCTCAGCTACTTGGGAGGCTGAGGTAGGAGAATGGCATGAACCCAGGAGGCAGAGCTTGCAGTGAGCCGAGATCGTGCCACTGTACTCCAGCCTGGGAGACAAAGTGAGACTCCGTCTCAATAAAAAAAAAAAAAAAAAAAAAAAGAAAACAACATTACTGCCATAGTTTTCATGGGAAACCATATTCCAAACAACAAATTACATGCTAATTAGCATACAACCTATTTGTGGACTAAGGACTGTTTGCAACTTATTTGCCATTACAAATGGTAACTTCTACAGAAGCCTCATCTGCTTCCCCAGTTACAATCTTAATCTGGATCATTTCCATTCCAATTGCAAAACCTGTTTCTTATGCAGAGAACATCTAAAAACGGGCTATTTCTAAATACGATTGTCAAGAATACATCTTTTTAAATGTTTGTACAAAACAGAGGTTAGGCTTTGGTATCTGTGACTGTAAACTACTCTTGGTACCCAGAAAAGAAAATAAGAACACTTACTTCATGAAATACTGCTCCAGAATATGGAGATACTCCCAAGTCCAACAGTGAAAGGCCTTCAACCACTGAAAAATAAGACATACAAGTTAACTCAGACTAAGCAGGCAGCTATAGACCAAATTGTTAGATACCCCCAGAACCAAAAAGGGCCTCACTGAGTTTATCTAACTCCCTTTACCTCATCTCCAGCAAGTGGCTTTAAGTCTTGAACATTTCTGATGACGGGAAACTCTTTTTCATGGACAGCATCCTTTTGCATTGTGGGCAGCACTCATTATAAGACAGTTTTATGTTAAACGATCTGCTTCCTTCTAGTTCCTTGTAACTCTCACCCTCTCTCAAAAACGTCTCATTTATGCATAATCTTCCCCATTCCAAAGCACAATAAGATAACAAATTAGAAGCTGGTGAGAAATGTTGCCATAGTGTGAGGAAATGGGCAGTCACTCTCATATGCTGCTCATTTGTATTAACTTTTCAGTAGGGCAATATGTGCTTTTCAAGTGTGTGCCTTCTGATCCAGATATGGTACTTCTTAGGGCAGTTTATCCTAGGGAAATAACTTGACAAGTACCCAAAGAGGTATGTTCCTTACAGTGCTCAGAGTACTGAACAATTAGAAGTAATCTGAATGCCCATTAATGAAGATTTATTTAAATGAATTATGACATAATATGTATCTCTATATAATGGAATACTTTATACTTAAAATTATACTATGGGAAAATAATAAATAAATAAGTGGAAGAGAAAGGAGAGCTTTTCCCTACAGAGAATTCTAAGAATCAAATGTAGAAAGAACAATGAAATAGAAAATCACCACTTGGCATACTCCATGCATAGTAATAATCACAAAAGGCAAGTATCATCAATGGATGCTAAAATTGGTGGGCAAAAATATGAGAAATAGAATATTTGCAAGGGGAAAAATAATAATTTTACATAGGCGGTGGCTCACACCTGTATCCCAGCACTTTGGGAGACTAAGGCAGGCAGATCACCTGAGGTCAGCAGTTCAAGACCAGCCTGGCCAACATGGCAAAATCCTGTCTCCGTTAAAAATACAAAAATTAGCCAGGCATGGTGGCACGCACCTGTAATCCCAGCTACTTGGGAGTCTGAGGCAGGAGAATCACTTGAACCTGGGAGGCAGAGGTTGCAGTGAGCCAAGATTGTGCCACTGCACTCCAGCCTGGGCAACAGAGCGAGACTCCTTCTCAAAAACAAAACAAAACAAAAAAAAAGCATAACGTCAGTCTAATTGTGAGAAAACATCAGGTAGACCCAAATGGAAACACACAATAACTGGCAAGTACTCTTAAAAATATTAAGCCTATATATACCTACTAGGTACCAACAAAAATTAAATTAAAAATTTTTTAAATGTTAAGTCCGAGGAAGTATCCCAGATTAGAAGAGACTAAGACGACAAAACAACTAAGTGCAAAGTGGAATCACAGGTTGGATATTGGACTAGAAATGGACATTAGTGGGGCAAAGTGATAAAGTTCTAATAAGGCCTGTAATTAGTTAATAGCATTGTATTATTGTTAATTTTCTGGTTTAGGTCATTGCACTATGGTGATGTAGAACGTTAAACATTAGAAGCTGAATGAAAAGTAAACAGAACTCTATCTACAATTCTTGCAACTTTTTTGAAAGTCTAAAATTATTTTAAAATTAAGAGTTAAAATTAAAAAGTATATTAGAGATCTATATTTACTGAAAAAAAGCAGTCCATAAAATATTCATAAATGAAAAGTAGGTCAAAACACAGCATGTAAAATATAAGAGGTTTTTTTGATGATTTTTAGAAAAATGACTATTTTAGCAATTTCTCTTGGTTTTTATTTATTTTCCTTTTCAAATTTTTTGGGGGTTAAGGGGGTACATGTCCAGGTTTGTTACATGGGTAAATTGCATGTCATAGAGGTTTGGAGTGCAGATAATCTCATCGTCCAGGTAATAAGCATAGTACCTGATAGGTAGCTTTTCCAACTTCACCCTCCTCCCTCAAGTAGGCCCAGGTATCTACTGTTACTGTCTTTGTGTCCACGTGTACTCAGTGTTCAGCTTCCACTTATAAGTGAGAATATGCTGTATTTTGTTTTCTGTTCTTGCATTAATTTCCTTAGGATAATGTCTCCAGCTCTATCCATGTTGGTTCAAAGGACATGATCTCATTCCTTTCTTTTTTTATGCTGCATAGTGTTCCATGGTGTATATGTACCATATTTTCTTTATCTAGTCCACCATTGATGGGCATTCAGGTTAATTCCATGTCTTTGCTATTGTGAATACTGCTGTGATGAACATACACATGCATGCATCTTTAGGGTAGAATGATTTCTATTCCTTTAGGTATATACCTAGTAATGGGATTGCCGGGTCGAATGGCAGTTCTGTTTTAGGCTCTTTGAGAAACCTTCAAACTGCTTTCCATAGTGGCTGAATTACTTTACATTCCCACCAGCAGTGTCTAAGTGTTTCCTTTTCTCCACAACCTTGCCAGCATCTATTATTTTTTGACTTTTTAATAATTGTCATTCTGACTGGTATGAGATAGTATCTCATTGTGGTTTAGATTTGCATTTCTCTAATGACTAATTATATTGAGCATTTTTTCATATGCTTGTTGGCCACTTGTATGTCTTCTTTTGAGAAGTGTCTGTTCATGTCCTTTGCCCCCCGCCAACTGTTTTTCCAAGACAGGATCTGGCTCTATCGCCCAGGTTGAAGTACAGTGGCATGATCAGGGCTGACTGCAGCCTTGACCTCTCAGGCTCAATCGATCCTCCCATCGCAGCCTCTCGAGTAGTTGGGACTTCAGATGTGCATCACCATGCCTGGCTAATTTTTGTATTTTTTGCAGAGACGGGGTTTTGCCATGTTACTTGGGCTGGTCTCAAACTCCTGGGCTCAAGCAATCTTCCTGCCTCAGCCTCCCAAAGTGCTGGAATTACAGTGGTGCTGGAATTACAGGTGTGAGCCACCATGCCCAGCCCTTTGCCTTTTTTTTTTTTTTTTTTTTTTTTGAGACAGTCTCAGTCTGTCACCAAGGCCAGAGTGCAGTGGCGTGATCTTGGCTCACTGCAACCTCTGCCTCCTGGGTTCAAGCAATTCTCCTGCCTCAACCACCAAGTAGCTAGGATTATAGGTGCCTGCCACCAGACCAGTTAATTTTTATATTTTTAGTGGAGTCAGGGTTTTACTATGTTGACCAGGCTAGTCTCGAACTCCTGACCTCAAGTGATCTGCCTGCCTCAGCTTCTCAAAATTGCATAGTTTTTAATAGGTTTGTAGAGTTTTATCTTAAACTTTTATAAGCATTCATTTAATTATCTGAAAGAGAATGAACATGTTAGCAATGAGAAATGCCTGGAAAAATAAATATTTAAATGTTCACAATGGCATTTCTAGGTGACAAGATTACAGAAGATGCTTGATTTTTTTCATCTTCCTTTTCTAAATATTTAGCAATGAGGATGTATTATTTTATAATTATTCAAAAGAAATCGTTTTTGTTTTTGTTTTTGTTTTGGAGACAGGGTCTCACTCTATCATCCAGACTGGAATACAGGGGTACAAACATGGTTCACTGCAGCCTCAACCTCCTGGGCACAAGCGATCATCCCACCTCAGCCTCCCAAGTAGCTGAGAACACAGGCCCACGCCACCACATCCAGCTAAATTTTTTTTTGGTAGAGACAGTGTCTTGCCATGTTGCTCAGGCTGGTCTTGAACACCTGGACTCAAGCGGTCTTCCCACCTTGGCCTCCAAAAGTGGTGGGATTACAGGCATGCGCCACTGCACCCAGCTACTTTCTATTTTTGAATCATGTGACTGAGTTACCTATTAAAAAATAGGTAGGCAGGGGTTCAAAGAGTTCGAGATCAGCCTGGGCAACATAAGGAGACCTTGTCTCTACAAAAAAACAAAAATTAGCTGGGGCATGGTGATGTGTGCCTGTGGTCCCAGCTACTTCGGAGGCTGAAGTGGGAAGATCAACTGAGCCCAGGAGGTCAAAGCTGCAGCATGTCATGATCACACTACCTCACTCCAGTCTGGGTGACAGAGGGAAACCCTGTATCAAATAAACAAAAACAGAAAAGAAAAGAAAAAAGACCACTACATATTTGTAAAGAGTGGGCTACAATTAGAATTTTAAACCTTGTTCTCTTTTTTTTTTTTTTTTTTTTTGAGACCGAGTTTCGCTCTGTCGCCCAGGCTGGAGTGCAGTGGTGGGATCTCAGCTCACTGCAAGCTCCGCCTCCCGGGTTTAGGCCATTCTCCTGCCTCAGCCTCCCAAGTAGCTGGGACTACAGGCGCCCGCCACCTCGCCCGGCTAGTTTTTTGTATTTTTTAGTAGAGACGGGGTTTCACCGGGTTAGCCAGGATGGTCTCGATCTCCTGACCTCGTGATCCACCCGTCTCGGCCTCCCAAAGTGCTGGGATTACAGGCTTGAGCCACCGCGCCCGGCCAGAACTTTAAACTTTATAGGACTACCCTAAAGAAGGAAACCTAATCAATTTTATAATTCATGGTGGCCATAAAATAAAACAAAGTATATTGCTCAAGACCATTGTAACGGGTCCTTATACTGGGACCAAAAGGAAACCTCAAGGAGCTGCATAAAGAGGTTGCTGTGTAACAGCTATTAAATCCTTCACTAACAGCTTTACTGGGGACCCAAGAAGATGACTCATCAGGTCACATCACAAGGCATTTCTCACTCTTAGCCAATGGCATCCTACCACAGAGCAGTAAAAAAGCAACTCTACGGGGGACCAGTATGATGCTGTCCAGGCACATCACTCTCCACTTGTCTGGTTTAATCCAGATGGAAATTTATGAGTACGTAGCTAGAGGACAGACCGCACACCTTTTAGGCAACTGCCTAAAATGTAATTCATCTCAGATATGCTTTTGCTAGATACTGTATACCAGTGGATTTGTTAGTGTATTCTCTAGCAAATGCCTGGAGTGTGGTTCTGCTAATTGATGATTAAGTATGGCATCACATTACTTAATTGATAACTGATCTGGGCAAAGGGTCAGATTACATAAAACATGTAAAACATTTTTTTGTCTTTCTTTTTTGAGACTCACTCTGTTGCCTGGGCTGGAGTGTAATGGTGTGATCATAGCTCATTGCAGCCTCAACCTTCCAAGCTCAAGTGATCCTCCCATCCCAGCCTCCCGAGTAACTGGGACTATAGGTGCATGCCACCATACCCAGCTAATTTTTAATTTTTGTTGTAGAAACAGGCTCTTGCTATATTGCCCAGGCTGGTAAAAACATTTTTTAAAACGCTACCATTTACTACAATATTAAAAAGTTGGACGGGCATGGTGGCTCAAGCCTGTAATCCCAGCACTTTGGGAGACCCAGGTGGGTGGATCACCTGAGGTCAAGTGTTCAAGACCAGCCTGGTCAACGTGGTGAAACCCCATCTCTACTAAAAATACAAAAAATTAGCCGGGCGTGGTGGTGGGTGCCTATAATCCCAGCTACTCAGGAGGTTGAGGTAGGAGAATCGCTTGAACCTGGGAGGTGGAGGTTGCAGTGACCCCAGAAGGGGTCCTACTTTACTATTTTTAAATGCCTGTCTTTCAGGCTTTATATAATCAGCTGCTTTAAAAAACGTGAGCCGAGATCATGCCACTGCACCCCAGCCTGGGCAACAGGGCAAGACCCCATCTCAAAAAATATATATATGCGTATTTATATATACATCCCATTTAAGGTACACTTTGAAGAAAAGTAATGCTTACAGATGTAGTACCTTCCCTCCCAAAAGGTACAAATAATCATGCTGATTTAGTCAGATCCAGATAATGGGTGGGTAACAAATCTCTCTCTCTCTCTCTAGCCCTGACTCTGGCCTCAAGCTCCAGACTAAAACCTGTGAGTATTGTACTATCACATTATACACACATGAAACACTACTATGTCCTTTCTGATTCATCTATTTCAGTCCATGTCAGCACTATTTTTCCTATTATCTCAACTCAAAACCTTAGAATTCACCTTTTTGGCTTTCATTATCATGTTGAGCTTCAACATGGATTATCTCATTGAACGGGATACATAATTTCCTATTTTACAGATGGAAAC
This sequence comes from Piliocolobus tephrosceles, assembly GCF_002776525.5. Classification (NCBI taxonomy): domain Eukaryota; kingdom Metazoa; phylum Chordata; class Mammalia; order Primates; family Cercopithecidae; genus Piliocolobus; species Piliocolobus tephrosceles. The sequence goes on from NC_045453.1 coordinate 7,452,988, forward strand.
ATTGATGTTAGAATTCATACAACTTGGCCGGGCACAGTGGCTCACGCCTGTAATCCCAGCACTTTGGGAGGCCAAGGTGGGAGGATCACGAGGTCAGGAGATCGAGACCAGCCTGGCCAATATGGTGAAACCCCGTGTCTACTAAAAATACAAAAATTAGCCAGGCATGGTGGCACGTGCCTGTAGTCCCAGCTACTTCGGAGGCTGAGGCAGAAGAATCACTTGAACCTGGGAGGCGGAGGTTGCAGTGAGCCGAGATCATACCACCACACTCCAGCCTGGGAAACAGACCAAGACTCCATCTCAAAAAAACAACAACAAAAAAAGCCGGGCGCAGTGGCTCACACCTGTAATCCCAGCACTTTGGGAGGCCAAGGCGGGCGGCTCACCTGAGGTCAGGAGTTTAAGACCAGACTGGCCAACAAGGTGAAACCCATCTCTACTAAAAATACAAAAATTAGCTGGGCACAGTGGTGAGCACCTGTAATCCCAGCTACCCAGGAGGCTGAGACAAGATAATCGCTTGAACCTGGGAGGCGGAGGTTGCAGTAAGCCGAGATCGTGCCACTGCACTCCAGCCTCAGCAACAAGCAAAATTCTGTCTCAAAAAAAAAAAAAAAAGAATTCATACAGCTTATAAATTGCAGAGCTAGAGACAGAGTCAAACCTTTTCTAACATTCCAGACACTGTGCTCTTAATCACCAAACAACATTGTCTCATCTTTGAATCCTTCACCTGTCTATCCTGTAAGTAACCTCCTGTAAGTAATCAGATCCCATGCTTTCTTCTCTTCCCCATTTATTCAACAGTAACTACACACCTACTCTATGCCAGACATAAAAGAATTCAGGAATGAATAAAACAGAGTCCTTCAGGGAGCTCATAATGTAGTGGAAAAGGCCAGGTGTGGTAGCTTATGCCTACAATCCCAGCACTTTGGGAGGCCGAGGTGGGCGGATCACTTAAGCCCAGGAGTTTGAGACCAGCGTAGGCAACAAAGTGAAACTCCATCTCTTCAAAAAATACAAAATAACAGTAATAAGTAGGGTTGGTGGTACATGCCTGTAGTCCCAGCTACCAGCTACTTGGGAGGCTGAGGAGGGAGGATCTCCTGAGCCCGAGAGGTCATGGCTGTCAGAGTGAGACCCTGTCACTCCAGCCTGTCAGAGTGAGACCCTGTCTCTTTAAAAAGAAAAAAAAGAGAGAGCGAGAGGAGAGAGGAGGAGGAGGGGAGAGACAGAGAGAGAGAGAGAGAGAGAGAGAGACAGGGAGACAGCGCACGGTAGCTCACACCTATAATCCCAGCACTTTGGGAGGCAGAGGCAGGCGGATCGCCTGAAGTCGGGAGTTCGAGACCAGCCTGACCAACATGGAGACACCCCATCTCTACTAAAAATACAAAATCAGGCGGGCATGGTGGTGCACGCCTGTAATCCCAGCTGCCCAGGAGGCTGAGGCAGAAGAATCACTTGAACCCAGGAGGCAGAGGTTATGGTGAGCCGAGATCGCGCCATTGCACTCCAGCCAGGGCAACAAGAGCGAAACTCTGTCTCAAAAAAAAAAAAACAAAGGAGAGAGAGAGAGAGAGAAAACGTGGAAAAATCGGATATAAACAAGTAATTATGAGATGAGAAATGCTCCTAATAGGGAGTAGAGGAAGAAGGGCCTAATACTGCCTCAGGTCTTCAGTTACCCAGAAGAAAACAGGGACCAAATGGCTTTGATTTAGTTCAACAAAAAAATAGTATGCAGAGGTAACAAATGCAAGGTCTTACAATCTCAGACATGAATTACTACTATCTTTATTCCCATTCCCCAAGTAGGAAACCTGGGCAAATTAACTTCTCTAAATTTCAGTTCCCTCATCTGCAAAAGGGGGAAAATAACACCATCTATCACATAGAAATAAAAGTGAGGACTAAACGAGAAAAGGTATATAAACTGTTACCATTTTTAGAAACCTCAACTCTATTCATAAAACACCCATTCATTATGCCATTCCCCATGCCAACATTTCTATGGGATAACATCAAAACTTTAGCCTTGGCCAGGTGCCATGGCTCACGCCTGAAATCTCAGCACTTCGGGAGGCCAAGTGAGACTCCCTGAGTCCAGGAGTTCCAGACCAGCCTGGGCGACATAGCAAGACCCTGTCTCTAAACAAAAAACAAAAACACAAAAAACTTTAGCATTTAAAGGACACAAAGGGGACTTCTGGGGTGCTGGTACTGTTGCTTGAAGTAGGTGCTGGCTACATGAGTGAATACAGTTTGTAAAAATTCATTGAACTCTACACTTACTTAATAAGTATTGTATGCATATTGTACTTCAGTTAAAAAAAATTTTTTTTTGTTTAATTCATCAAACTCTAGCCTAAACCTAGCTTCCACCCCATTACTCCCCTACTTTGGACATTTCACAACTTTGAATGTTTCTTCATCCCATTTACTTTCTGCTACCTGGAACTACCCTTTTCTCTAATCTCCCTTCCAAAACCCTACATCCTTCAAGAGTCAGCTCAAATCCCACATTCTTAGGAAAACTGGAAAGAGAGGGGATAGTTTATTCAGGGTCAAAATACTAAGGAACTGGGTGGACACAGAAAGTACACTTTTCATAAATTATTATAACGATTTGTCTCCCTCACTAGCCTGTTCAGTTATTTCAGCCCAACTTCTGTTTCTCGCTGTAGGCGTTAGTATAAAACAATGTTTGATGAAGAACTTACTAAGGAACAGTAACAAAAACTGCCCTGCAAGTCCCAGACTGAGAAGAGACGTCTAAAGCACACGCACACTCTCCTCGCTTAAGCAAAATTGGTCCCCTCATCCCGGACCCCCTCACACATCACCTCTCACCCCAGGGAGCACCACTCGCGATCCCGCCCCAAATCCCAAACTCCTCTGCAAACCGCGCTGCACAAGCACCTCCTCCTCTTATCCCAACACTTCCACAGACCACACTCCGTCGGCTCAGGGTACTGAATGGGACACGCCCCTTCACATCCCCACCACTAGGTGGTCCGGCCCCCAGGGCCCAAACCTCACGACACGGTCCCCACGCCCGCTCCCCTCACCAGCCCCGCCCTCCCCGAGTACCCCACGAGAGGGTCACTTCTCTAGGAACCGCGCGCTGGCGGTCACTGCCCCCGCCTCCCATTCACAGAGGCCGCGGGAGGGCAGGCGGGGCCTGACCGTCTGCTCGAGCCAGTGGCCTCACCTCTCTTCCAAGAGCTCAGCGGGGACACCACCTCCACCCGCTCGGAAATGAACTCGGCCAGACTGGAGCGGAACAAGGCCGCCCGCACTGTCACAGCCACCACCAGCACCAGGGCCAAGGGAGCCGCCATGATAACTGGGGCGGGCGCGCGGGAGGTGAGGGAAGGCGAGGCGGAAGAGCCTCGCGACCTGCGCGCCACGCTCTGTAGTTCCGCGCGCGGGCGCGCGCCGCCGCTGCCGCCGGAGCGGCTAGACGTGGGGACTACAACTCCCAGAAAGCCTTACGGCGAGGCGGGCCAGAGCGACGGAAAGCGGGTGCCTCAAGCTGCGCGCAGAGGGTGGGGCGAAACCTTCTCTGATCGCAGGTGCGTTGTAGAAACGGCGTCGCTGTAGCGGGGCTGAAACGCTGCTGAAAGTAGAAGCGGAAGTAGTCGACTCCCTCGGATTCTGAGAGACTTTTAAACAGATGTTAATTTCACTCTTGCGTGTATGTTTTCAATGCCAAAATTTTTATTTTTATTTTTTTTGAAACCGAGTCTCGCTCTGTTGTCCAGGCTGGAGTGCAGTGGCGCGATCTCGGCTCACTGCAACCTCCACCTGTTAGGTAGCTGGGATTACAGGCGCCCACCACCACGCGCGGCTAATTTTTTTTTTTTTTTTTTTTTTTTAGTAGATGTGGGGGTTTCATCATGTTGGCCAGGCTGATCTCGAACTCCTGACCTCAGGGGATCCGCCTGCCTCGGCCTCCCAAAATGCTGGGATTACAGGCGTGAACCACCGCACCGGCCTCTCTTTCTCTTTTTTTTATTTTTTATTTTTTAAGAGACAGGGTCTCACTCTGACAGTCAGGCTGGAGTGCCCTGATCACAGTTCACTGCAGCCATGACCTCTCGGGCTTAGGAGATCCTCCCTCCTCAGCCTCCCAAGTAGCTGGGACTACAAGAATGTACCACCAACCCCACTTATTATTATTATTATTATTACTTTGTATTTTTACTAGAGGTGGGGTTTCACCATGTTGGCCAGGTCTGGAACTCCTGACCTCAGGTGATCCGTCCGTCTTGGCCTCCCAATATGCTGGGATTACAGGCGTGAGCCACCGCGCCCAGCCCAAAATGTTTATCTTTTATGTTTGGTGGTTTTTTGCTTTTGAGACAGGGTCTCAGTCGCCCAGGCTGGGGTGCAGTGGCTCAATCCCGGCTCACTGCATCCTGGACCTCCCGGGCTCCAGAGTAGCTGGGACCACAGGTGCGCACCACCATGCCCGGCTAAGTTTTGTACTTTTAGTAGAGACAGGGTTTTGCTGTGTTGCCCAGGCTGGTAACTTTTTATGTTTTTAACACTTTATGTTAAATGTGGTTTTGTTTTTTGTTTTTTTTTCCTGGCAGTTGTTTGTTAAATGCCAACTATTTTCTAGGCACTATGTTAGGTTCTACGGATACATTTGGGGGTAGTAGACTGATACATTAGCTCTGCAACCTTCAACAAGTCGCTTAACCCTTCTGTGCTGGAAAAGGTGCTGATTATAGGCTCACTAGGGACGGTTGAGAAAAGCTTAGAATCTTTTTTTTTTTTTTTTTTTTGGGAAACGGAGTTTCACTCTTGTTGCCCAGGTTGGAGTGCAATGGCACGATCTCAGCTCACTGCAACCTCCGCTTCTCAGGTTCAAGCGATTCTCCCGCCTCAGCCTCCTGAGTAGCTGGGATTACAGGCATGTGCCACCACGCCTGGCTAATTTTTTGTAATTTTAGTAGAGACAGGGTTTCTCCATGTTGGTCAGGCTGGTCTCGAACTCCCGACTTCAGGCGATCCGCCTGCCTAGGCCTTCCAAAGTGCTGCGATTACAGGCTTGTGTTATTGTGCTCCGCCGGAAGGCTTAGAAATTTTGCCAGTCGGGCCGGGCGCGGTGGCTCAAGCCTGTAATCCCAGCACTTTGGGAGGCCCAGACGGGCGGATCACGAGGTCAGGAGATCGAGACCATCCTGGCTAACACGGTGAAACCCTGTCTCTACTAAAAAATACAAAAAACTAGCCGGGCGAGGTGGCGGGCGCCTGTAATCCCAGCTACTTGGGAGGCTGAGGCAGGAGAATGGCGTAAACCCGGGAGGCGGAGCTTGCAGTGAGCTGAGATCAGGCCACTGCACTCCAGCCTGGGCGACAGAGCGAGACTCCGTCTTAAAAAAAAAAAAAAAAGAAATTTTGCCAGTCACTTTTAAACACAACCATTTTTGAAAATTAAGATATATAAACCTACAGTTAAATAACTTATATTGAAAACAAGGGAATACATATTCAACACTTCACTTTCTAATTATTTTACCACACTTTTGTTTTATATGTGCTTTTGAGATTATTTACCACCACTGTATCAGTACGGCAAATACTATATCTTTCTCTTCCCAAATGGTCGTGTTCAGTTTCCTCAGGTTGATAGATTGAAAACCTCCTGATGCAAGTGTTTACACCACAGGAATCAGCAAACACTACAAATCAGGGGTTTGGGGTTTGGAGAGCTCATTAATAAGCATTAAGCAGCACACTTCATTAATTAATATATAGTAAGTGCTTAAATATTAACAATAATAATATTAAATGTGCAAGGAAATTTCGTATTTGTGAAGAAAATGAAACAGGCTGGGCGCGGTGGCTCATGCCTGTAATCCCAGCACTTTGGAAGGCTGAGGTAGCCGGATGACTTGTCAGGAGTTTGAAACCAGCCTGCCCAACATGGTGAAACCCCGTCTCTACTAAAATTACAAAAATTAGCCAGGCATGGTGGCCTGTACCTGTAGTCCCAGCTACTCAGGAGGCTGAGGCAAGAGAATCACTTGAACCTGGAAGGCGGAGGCTATAGCGAGCCAAGATAGTGCCATTGTACTCCAGCCTGGGCGACAGAGCCAGACTCAGTCAAAGGAAAGAAGGAAGGGAGGGAGGGAAGGGAACAGTGTATGATTGAGAATAACTACTGGTGTAATAATAAGGGTGGTAACACTAGATAAGATGATCAGGGAAGACTCTACAAAGAGGTGATTTGAGCTAAGACCTAAAGGATGAGAAATTGATCAGAGCTTCCAAGCAGAAGGAACGGACTGAGTGGGGAAAGGGCAAGGTATGTTTGAGGATCAGAAAGAAAACAAGTATGGCTCAAGTGGAGAGAATAGAAGAAGCTGTGGATGGAAAGACTAGGGGCAATCAGATAGGGACCTATTGGCCATGGTTGAGAATTTGGGCTTTATTCAAAGTGCAATCCATATGCCACTGGAGAATTTTAAACCAGAAATGATGTGAACAGATGTACATTTTTCAAACATCTCTGTGTTCCCACAAGCCTTTTATTGGATGTTGGGGAATACTGCAGAGACAAAATGGCACCATCTGCCTTTGCCCTTATGTAACTTGGAAAGCAGTTGAAGAGATAAAATAGTTAAATAATAAAGTAAGTAAAATCACAAACCATAACTCCAGCCTGGGTGACAGCGAGACTCTGTCTCAAAAAAAAAAAAAAAATCACAAACCATAATGAGAGAAAGAAAAGGGGGAATCAGCCAGGCGCAGTGGCTCATGCCTATAATCCCAGCACTTTGGGAGGCCATGGCGGGAGGATCACTTGAGCCCAGGAGTTTGAGATCAGCCTGGGCAACATGGTGAAACCTGTCTCTACAGAAAACATGAGAATTACCCAGGCATGGTGGCGCACGCCTGTAGTCTCAGCTACTGGGAAGGCTGAGGTGGGAGAATCACTTGAGCCTGGGAGGTTGAAGCTGCAGCGAGCCAAGATCACGCTGCTACCTTCTGGCCTGGATGACAGAGCAAGACCTTGTCTCAAAAAAAAAAAAAAAGAAAAAAAATGGCCAGCACTTTGGGAGGCAGAGGCAGGCAGATCACCTGAGGTGAGGAGTTCGAGACCAGCCTGGCCAACATGGTGAAACCCCATCTCTACTAAAAATACAAAAAATTTAGCTGGATGAGGTGGCGGGCACCTGTAATCCCAGCTACTTGGGAGACTGAGACAGGAGAATCACTTGAACCCGAGGATCGGAGGTCTCAGTGAGCCGAGATCACACCACTGCACTCCAGCCGGGGCAACAGAGCAAGCCTGTCTCAAAAAATAAAAAAGAAAAGAAAAGAAAAAGAAAAAAGGGGGAATGGGATTCTAAAAGAATGCAAAAATCAGCCCTGGGGCTGATAGCGTTCTGGACCAGTGGAAGGGGCAGGGTCTCCTTTGGGGGAGGGGATCATGAAGAAATTAGAGGGGCACTCATCCTTTGAGCCCCTGCTTTGTGCCAAGCAGTGTACCATATGCTTAACACACATGAGCTTATTTAGTCTGCACAGCCTTTCTTCTTAAATATGTAGGTTTTGGTATCTCCTTTTACATAAAAGGAGGAGATATATTGCATCTTACAGTGGAGTGTATTACATCATAAAAAGTGGAAGTAATTGTAACACTAACCTCATAGTGAAGATTGAGCAAGGTTGTACAATGTAAAATGCTTAGCACATACCCAGTGCTCAGTAAACGTTACTTAGCTGTTACATTATTTACATCTTTCTAACAGATGACTTAAAAATTTATCTTAGGGTGAGGATTGTCTTTGGGAAAAACAGTGATTAGCCATTGTAGACAGATGTGACCCAAATCAGTAATTCTCAAAATGAGTGTGCATGGAGTATGAATAAAACCAGTGGTTCTCAATAAAAAAACACAAGACCCAAATACAGAAGCTAGAATTATAAAACTCATAGAAGAAAACATAGGAGTAAACCTTTATGACTTTTAATTAGGCAATAGTTTCTTAGATACAACACCAAAAGCATAGGCAACAAAAGGAGAAATAAGTAAATTTAACTTTATCGAAATTAAAAACTTCTGTGCTCCAAAGGACACCATCAAGAAATGAAAACTGCTGGGCGTGGTGGCTCACGTCTGTAATCCCAGCACTTTGGGAGGCCAAAACAGGCAGATCACTTGAAGTCAGGAGTTCGAGACCAGCCTGGCCAACATGGTGAAACCCCATCTGTACTAAAAATATAAAAGTTAGCCAGAAACGATGGCGGGCACCTGCAATCCCAGCTATTGGGAGGCTGAGACAGGAGAATTACTTGAATCCAGGAGCGAATGTTGCATTGAGCCGAGATGGTGTCACTACACTCCAGCCTGGGCACCAGAGCGGGACTCTGTCTCAAAAAAAAAAAAAAGAAAAAAAGAAAAAAAAAAATTTAAAGACTGGGCGCGGTGGCTCACACCTATAATCCCAGCACTTTGGGAGGCCGAGGCTGGTGGATCACAAGGTCAGGAGTTGAAGACCAGCCTGGCCAAGATGGTGAAACCCCCATCTCTACTAAAAATACAAAAGTTAGCCAGTCACAGTGGCAGGTACCTGTAATGCCAGCTACTCGGGAGGCTGAGGTGGGAGAATCACTGAACCCAGTGGGTGGAGGTTGCAGTGAACTGAGATCATGCCACTGTACTCCAGCCTGGGTAACAGAGTGAGACTCCATCTCAAAGAAAAAGAAAAACAAAAACTGGCCCAGGCCTGTAATCCCAGCACTTTGGGAGGCTGAGATGGGAGGATTACTTGAGCCCAGGAGTTCAAGACCAGCCTGAGCAGCATGATAAGACCCCATCTCTACAAAAAAATTAAAAAAAAAAAAAAAAAAAAAAAGCCAAGCACAGTGGTTCACACCTGTAATCCTAACGCTTTGAGAGACCAAGGCAGGTGGATTGCTTGAGCTCAGGATTTGGAGACCAGCCTGGGAAACATGGTGAATCTCCATCTCTACAAAAAAAACAAAAAATACAAAAATGAGCTAGGCATGATGGCATGCACCTGTAGTCCCAGCTACTCGGGAGGCTGAGGTGGGAGGACTGCTTGAGCCTAGGAGGCAGAGGTTTCAGTGAGCCAAGATCATGTCACTTCACTCCAGCCTGGGCAACAGAGTGAGACCCTCTCAAAAAAAAAAAAAAAAAAAAAAAAAAACACAGAATGAGAGAAAATTATCTACAAATCATATATTTGAGTAGGGACTTATCCAGAATGTTTAAAGAACTCTTACAACTCAGTAATAAAAAGACAGTAATAAAAGACAAATACCCAGATGGGGAAAGGATTTGAATAGACATATCACCAAAGAAGACACACAAATGGCCAATAAGCATGTAAAAAGATGCTTGACATTATTAGTTATTAGGGAAATGCATATCAAAACCACAATGAGATACCATTTCTAACTCAGTAGGATAGCTATGATAAAAGACTGACAGTAGGCCAGGCACCGTGGCTCATGCCTGTAATCCCAGCACTTTGGGAGGCCAAGGTGGGTGGATCACGAGGTCAGGAGATCGAGACCATCCTGGCTAACATGGTGAAACCCCGTCTCTACTAAAAATACAAAAAATTAGCCGGGCATGGTGGTGGGTGCCTGTAGTCCCAGCTACTCGGGAGGCTGAGACAGGAGAATGGCATGAACCCAGGAGGCGGAGCTTGCAGTGAGCCGAGGTCACACCACTGCACTCCAGCCTGGGTGACAGAACAAGACTCCGTCTCAAAAAAAAAAAGACCAGCCTGGCCAACATGTTGAAACCTCGTCTCTACTAAAAATACAAAAATTAGCTAGGCATGGTAGCACGCGCCTGTAATCCCAGCTGCTAGGGAGGCTGAGGCAGGAGAATTGCTTGAACCCAGGGGGCAGAGGTTTCAGTGAGCCGAGATCACGCCACTACACTCCAGCTTGGGCGACAGAGTGAGACTCCATCTCAAAAAACAAAAATAATAAAAAAACTGACAGTGACAAATGTTGACAAGGAAGTGGAGAAATTAGAGCTTTTATACATGGCAGGTGGGAACATAAAATACTGTATCCACTTTGGAAAACAGGTTGGTATTTCATCAAGGTGTTAAACAGAGTTGACTTATGACCCACCAACTCAACACCTAGCTATATATCTGAGAGAAATGTAAACATATGTCCACACAAAAATTTATGCACAGACATTCATAGCTCATTCATAAAACCAGGAAGTGGAAATAACCCAAATGAATGGATAAACAAGATGTGGTATACCTACAATGGAACATAACTGGACAATAAAAAAAAATGAAGTACTGATCCATGCTACAACACAGATAAACCTTGAAGACATTATGCTAAATGAAATAAGCCAGACAAAAAGACCACATGCTATATAATTCCATTTATATGAAATGTCCATAGGTGGGCATGGTGGCTCACGCCTGTAATCCCAGCACTTTGAGAAACTGAGGCAGGAGGATTGCTTGAGCCCCAAAGTTTGATACCAACCTGAGCAACATAGGGAGACTCCGTCTCTATAAAAAGGTAAAACATGGCCAGGCACGGTGGCTCATGCCTGTAATCCCAGCACTTTGGGAGGCCAAGGTGGGTACATCACCTGAGGTCAGGAGTTCGAGACCAGCCTGGTCAACATGGCAAAACCCCATCTCTACTAAAAATACAAAAATTAGCCGGATATAATGGCATGTGCCTGTAATCCCCGCTACTCAGGAGACTGAGGCAGGAGAATCACTTTGAACCCAGGAGGTGGAGGTACAGTCAGCAAGACTATGCCACTGCACTCCAGCCTGGGCAACAGAGCAAGACTCCGCCTCAAAAAAAAAAAAAGTAAAGCATTAGCCAGGTGTGGTGGCAGGCACCTGTGGTCCTAGCTACTCAGGAGGCTGAGACAGGAGGATCGCTTTGAGCCTAGGAGGTCGAGGCTGCAGTGAGCCATGTTTGTGGCCACTGCCCTCCAACCTGGGTAACAGTGAGACTCTTCCTCAAAAAATATTTAAAAAGAAATGTCCAGAAGAGTCAAATTTATAGAGGCAGAAAGTAGATTAGTGCTTGCCTAGGGCTGGGGGTGGTGACTGGGGGAGTAGGGAATGAGAAATGACTGCCAATAGGTACGGAGTTTCGGCTGGGTGCGGTGGCTCACGCCTGTAATCCCAACACTTTGGAGGCCGAGGCAGGTGGATCACCTGAGATCAGGAGTGCAAGACTAGCCTGACCAACATGCTGAAACACCGTCTCTACTAAAATACAAAAAATTAGCCAGCCGTGGTTGTGCATGCCTGTAGCTACTTGGGAGGCTGAGGCAGGAGAATCGCTTGAACCCAGGAGGCGGAGGTTGCAGTGAGCCAAGATTGTGCCATTGCACTCTGGCCTGGGCAGCAAAAGTGAAACTCTGTTATAGATAAATAAATAAGTACAGAGTTTCTTTCAGGGCTAAAATTAGATTGTGATACTGGGTGCAGTGGCTCACGCCTGTAATCCCAGCACTTTGGAAGGCTGAGGTGGGCAGATCACTTGAGGTCATGAGTTCAAGACCAGCCTGGCAAAGATGGTGAAGCCCCGTCTCTACTAAGAAAAAAAAAAAAAAAAAATTAGCCAGGTGTGGTGGCACACACCTGTACTCCCAGCCACCTGGGAGGCTGAAGCAGGAGAATATATTGAACCCAGGAGGAGGAGGCTGCAGTAAGCTGGGATTGAGCCTGTGCACTCCAGCCTGGGTGACAGAGTGAGACTCCATCTAAGAAAAAAAAAATTAAAAAAAAAAGCCACTTGTGGTGGCTCACACCTATAATCCCAGCACTTTGGGAGGCCAAGATGGGCGTTATCACTGGAGGTCAGAAATTCCAGACCAGCCTGGCCAACATGGTGAAACCCTGTCTCTATTAAAAATACAACAATTATTTGTAATACAACACTGGGTGCAGTGGTTCACACTTGTAATCCCTAAGTGGTGGATCACGAGGTCAGGGATTGAGACCATCCCGGCCAACATGGTGAAACCCTGTCTCTACTAAAAATACAAAAGTTAGCAGGGCGTGGTGGCAGGTGCCTGTAATCCCAGCTATTCAGGAGGCTGAGGCAGGAGAATCACTTGAACCCAGGAGGTGGAGTTTGCAGTGAGCCGAGATCCTGCCACTGCACTCCAGCCTGGGCAACAAGAGTGAGACTCCATCTCAAAAAAAAAAAAAGAAAAAAGTAAATAGATTGCGGTGATGGTTGTACTACTCTGAATATACTAAAAACCCACTGAACTATATACATATATATATATATATAATGTACTTTAAATGAGTGAATTTTATGCTATGTGTACTATATCTCAATATTTTTTATTTTTTAGGGACCAGGTCTCACTGTGTTGCCCAGGCTGGAGTGCACTGGCTATTCACAGGGGCATTTGTAATGCACTACAGCCTCAAATTCTTGGCCTCAAGTGATCCTCCCATCTGAGCCTCTCAAGTAGCTGGGACTGTGGGTGTGTGCCACTGCATCCAACTTGTATCTTGGTATCTTAAAAAAAATTAGTAAGCACTGGGCACAGTGGCTCACGCCTGTAATCCCAGCACTTTGGGAGGCCGAAGGGGGTGGATCACCTGAGGACAGGAGTTCAAGAACAACAGCCTGACCAACATGGAGAAACGCCATCTCTACTAAAAATACAAAATTAGCTGGGTGTGGTGGCGTATGCCTGTAATCCCAGTTACTCGGGAGGCTGAGGCAGGAGAATCACTTCAACCCGGGAGGTGGAGGTTGTGGTGAGCTGAGATCGCACTATTTGCACTGCAGTCTGGGCAACAGGAGCAAAACCTCATCTCAAAAAAAAAAAAAAAAAAAAAAATTAGTAAGCATCAGAATCACTTGGGAGATGTATTTTTTATTTACTTTTATTTTTTATAGAGCTGGGATCTTGCTATGTTGCCCAGGTTGGTCTTGAATGCCTGGGCTCAAGTGATCCTCCTGCCTCAGTCTCCTAAAGTGCTGGGATTACTGGCATGACCAGCCTAGATTTTTGAAGTGCAAATTTTCTAGTTCCGACCTAGAGACTAGGCCTAGTGTGGAGCCGAGCCCAGGAATCTACATTCTTAATCTCTCCAGGTAATTCTTTTTTTTTTTTTTTCTGAGACGGAGTTTCTCTCTTGTTGCCCAGGCTGGAGTGCAATGGCACGATCTCGGCTCACCTCAACCTCCGCCTCCCAGGTTCAAGTGATTCTCCTACCTCAGCCTCCCTAGTAGCTGGAATTATAGGCGTGAGCCACCGCACCCGGCCCTCTCCAGGTAATTCTAATGTTTGTGATTCAGAAGCCATACCTTGAAAAAAAAATAATAACCCTGAAGGCATAGGTATCCAGTAGCTTATACAACAAAAAGATTAATATAGTAATGATAGCTAGCAAATATTGAGTGCTTACTAGGCGCTAAGTACTATTTTAAGTGCTTTACATATATTTTCTCATTTAGTACATGTACCGTTACAAGTGCTATTATTTCTCCATCACCGATGAGGAAACAGAGGCAGAAAGAGGTTTAATTTGCCTAAGGTCACATGGCTAGTAAGTGGCAGAACCAGGATCTGTCTGTTAGTTCTAGATACTGTGGTTAAGCTCCTCTGCCTGAGAAAATGAGAAGAATTTGGGTTGGGTTGGGTTGGGTTGGGTTGAGTTGGGTTGAGTTGGATTGGGTGGGGTTGGGTTGAGTTCGATTAGGTTGCTTTGTTGTTGTAGCTGAGGAGGAAGGGTAGGGAATAGAAAGGAAGGAGATAATAAAGGAGCAAGCTTAGTGTTTTTTTTTTTTTGTTTTTTTTTTTTTTTTGAGACAGAGTCTCGCTGTGTCTCCCAGGCTGGGGTGCAGTGGCTGGATCTCAGCTCACTGCAAGCTCCGCCTCCCAGGTTTACACCATTCTCCTGCCTCAGCCTCTGGAGTAGCTGGGACTACAGGCGCCCGCCACCTTGCCTGGCTAGTTTTTTTGTATCTTTTAGTAGAGACGGGGTTTCACCGTGTTAGCCAGGATGGTCTCGATCTCCTGACCTCGTGATCCGCCCGTCTCGGCCTCCCAAAGTGGTGGGATTACAGGCGTGAGCCACCACGCCCGGCATGTTGTTGTTGTTTGTTTGTTTGTTTTGTTTTGTTTTTCCTGAGACACCAGAGATTCCATGTGATATGTGGGTTACCTAGAGAGGAAGAAATTGAAGCACTAAGATACTAAGTAACCACTGGAATGAGTGAATTGCAATCAGTTTTTAGTGACCTTGCATCTTTCCATTCAAGAATCAGCATTCTTGGAAAAAGACGAGATTGATTAAGATTAGGTTTTGTGCCTAATCTTAATCAGCCAGAAAAACGTATCTGTGAGAAATCAGATGATGAACTTACCATATTTGCCTGAGGACAGCACACCCTAAAGGCAATTGGGTGAAGTCAGTTTGAGGAAGGCAAAAGGGTACAGTCCTGTGCTGCATAAAGATGTTTTGGTCAGCAATGGACTGCATATACCACAGTAGTCCCCTAAGATTATAGTGGAGTTGAAAAATTCCTCTTGCCTAGTGATGTTGTAGCCATCATAACATGGCTTAATGCATTACCTTTTGTATGTTTCCATATGTTTAGATACACAAATACTTACCACTGTGTTACATTTGCCTGTAGTATCCAGTAAAGTAACATGCTGTACAGGTTTGTGGCCTGCAAGCAATAGACTATACCATATAGCTTAGGTGTGTAGTAGGCTTTACCATCTAGGTTTGTGAACCCGCTAATAATGATAGTGATGAGTAAGATAGACCCAGCCCCCACTGTACCGTAGTTTATAGTCTAGCAGGGAGTCATACAAAATAGAAGTAAGCAAACAAAATAATTAGGGATTGTGACCACACCACAATAAGTAGGGATTGTGAGGGCAAAATACCAGGAAGAATGATAATGAATAATGGAGGACCTACTGTAGATTAGATGGTCAAGAAAAGCCTGTCTGAAGATGTGATATTTCAGCTGACACCCAAAGGATGGGAAGGAACCATTGATGTAAAGAGTTGGAAGTGGTATGTACTGGAAGAACGGGATGGAGGTTACAAACAGCTTGCAATGAGGGAGGCCAATGTAGTCGGAGTGATGTGAGCAAGAGGTAAGACTGGAGAAGCAGGCAAGGGCCAGATGGCCTTGAAGGACCATGGTACTAAGTTGGATTTTTATTCTAAGAGAAATGGGAAGTGCACAAAAGAGTTTCAAGTTGAGTTGGAACATAATCATCATTTAAAGTTTAAAAATATGCCTCTGGCTGGGCATGGTGGCTCACGCCTGTAATCCCAGCACTTTGGGAGGCCCAGGCGGGTGGATCACTTGAGATCAGGAGTTCGAGACCAACCTGGCCAACATGGTGAAACCCTGTCTCTACTAAAAATAGAAAAATTAGTCAGGCATGGTGGCGAGCACCTGCAATCCCAGCTACTTGGGAGGCTGAGTCAGGAGAATCACTTGAAACTGGAAGGTGGAGGTTGCAGTGAGCCAAAATCGTGCCACTGCACTCCAGTCTGGGCAAAAAGAGCAAAACTCTGTCTCAAAAAAAAAAAAAAAGAAAGAAAAGAAAATATGCCTCTAAGGCTGGGCATGGTGGTTCATGTCTGTAATCCCAGCATTTTTGGAGGCAGAGGCAGGAGGATTGCTTCAGCCCAGGAGTTTGAGACCAGCCTGGCCAACATGTCAGGACCACGTCTCTACAAAAAAAAAAAAAAAAAAATTAGCCAGGTGTGATGGTGCACACCTGTGGTCCCAGCTACTTGGGAGGCTTAAGTGGGTGGTGGGAGGATCACTTGAGCCTGGAGAGTCGAGACTGCAGTGAGCCATGATCGTGCCACACAGTACACTGGCCTGGGCGACAGAGTGAGACCCTGTCTCAGAGAAAAAAAAAAAAAAAAAAAGACACAGCAAAGGCCTGATCTGTGTGACTGCGGATTTTTTACCAGAAGACAATAAACTATATAAAAATTTAAAAACAAACAGTAACAACCATGTTGGTGGGTGTGGAAATCAGTAGCGTGTACGAAAAGGTCTTTAAAGGCTTCTTTCAGATCGCAAAAGTAGAAAGGGCCTGATCCAGTTCGTTGTACAGATTGGGAAAAATAAAGCCCAGAGGGGCAGTGCCAGGCCCAGGATCACACAGCAAGTCAATCATGGCACTTGGCCCAGAAACCAGGGTTCTCACTATCGGCCTTCTATACTAACGGCCTCCGGGCCGGGCGCGGTGGCTCAAGCCTGTAATCCCAGTACTTTGGGAGGCGGAGACGGGTGGATCACGAGGTCAGGAGATCGAGACCATCCTGGCGAACACGGTGAAACCCCGTCTCTACTAAAAAATACAAAAAACTAGCCGGGCGAGGTGGCAGGTGCCTGTAGTCCCAGCTACTCGGGAGGCTGAGCCAGGAGAATGGCGTGAACCTGGGAGGCGGAGCTTGCAGTGAGCTGAGATCCGGCCACTACACTCCAGCCTGGGTGACAGAGTGAGACTCCGAGACTCCGTCTCAAAAAAAAATAAATAAATAAAATATACTAACAGCCTCCTGGTCCTGCGCTGGGGTCTCCCATGAGGCCCACTGGGAGACCTATATACCAGCTCCTCAATCTGAGACCCAAGTATTGTAAGGGCCCAAAAGAAGGATGTGAATTTACATAAAGCCCTGAGGACAGATTTCTGAAACCTTGCCTTCCTGTCCCCTACTCACAAATACCAATGATTGTGAAAGCTATCCTGTAGCAACAAGACCAAGATGTAAACTTAAGTTGTAGATAGGCTCTTGCACCTCCAACTTTCTTTCTCTGAATCCCTCTCACTCCCCAGAAGCCACACTCCCTACAACTGTGCATCCAGGCCTCTCATCCCCTTCCCCCAAATATACACACATTTCCCTGCTCTGAGAAAGGAGATAGGTGTAGTGGACTTTGCTTGTTGCTTCCTGGTATCCATTCCCCTTTTCCCTGCCATCCATTAGAAACTCAAAGGTGGCTGGGTGCAATGGCTTACCCCTGTAATCCCAGCACTTTGGGAGGCTGAGATGGGCGGATCATAAGGTCAAGAGATGGAGACCATCCTGCCAACATGGTGAAACCCCATCTCTACTAAAAATACAAAAATTATCTGGGTGTGGTGGCATGTGCCTGTAGTCCCAGCTATTCTGGAGGCTGAGGCAGGAGAATCGCTTGAATCCAGGACATGGAGATTGCAGTGGGCTGAGATTGTGCCACTGCACTCCAGCCTGGCGACAGAGTGAGACTCCGTTTCAAAAAAAAAGAAAAGAAAACAAAAGAAAGATCTGCTGAATGAATGAATGAATGCACAAATGAATGAATGAATGAATGAATATCTCTAATTCCTTTCTTAAAACTCTTCACTGGCTTTCCATTGCACTTAATTTAAGAACCATAATTCTTCCGGGCGTGGTGGCTCAAGCCTGTAATCCCAGCACTTTGGGAGGCCAAGACGGGCGGATCACGAGGTAAGGAGATCGAGACCACCCTGGCTAACATGGTGAAACCCCGTCTCTACTAAAAAAAAAAAAAAAAATACAAAAAACTAGCCGAGCGAGGTGGCGGGCGCCTGTAGTCCCAGCTACCCGGAAGGCTGAGGCAGGAGAATGGCGTAAACCCGGGAGGCGGAGCTTGCTGTGAGTTGAGATCCGGCCACTGCACTCCAGCCTGGGCGATAGAGCCAGACTCCGTCTCAAAAAAAAAAAAAAAAAAAAAAAAAAAAAACACCATAATTCTGCCGGGTGCAGTGGTTCACGCCTATAATCCCAGCACTTTGGGAGCCCAAGGCAGGAGGATCACTTGAGTCCAGCAGTTGGAGGCCATCTGGGGCAACATGGCAAAACCCTCTCTCTATGAAAAACACAAAAATTAGCCGAGTGTGGTGGTGCACACCCGTAGTCCCAGCTTCCTGGGAGGCTGAGGCAGGAGGATGGCTTGAGTCTGAGAGGTGGAAGTTGCAGTGAGCTGTAATAGTGCCACTGCACTCCAGCCTGGGACCAAAATGTGTGTGTTTGTTTGTTTTCTCTTTTTTGAGACAGTCTTGCTCTGTCGCCCAGGCTGGCGTGCAGTGGCACGATCAGAGCTCACTGCACCCTTGACCTCCCAGGCTCAAAGAATCAAAATTCTTAAGCTGGCCCGCCTGCAAGGCCAAGCATCATCTGACCTGCCTAATTCTCTTGCCTCATCCTCCACTGTGCTGCCCATTTGCATCTGAGAAAATAAATGATCAGTGATGATTCCCTTGGTACATTCTACTTTTTACACCCCACCCTCCACCCCAGCAGCACTTATCCTCAACTGGCAAAGTTCTACTTATTCTTCAACACCCATTCCTTTTTTTTTTTTTTTTTTTTTTGTCGGGGTTTCACTCTTTTCACCCAGGCTGGAGTGCAGTGGCGTGATCTCGGCTCATGCAACCTCCTCCACCTCCCGGGTTCAAGCGATTCTCCTGCCTCAGCCTCCGAGTAGCTGGGATTACAAGTGTGTGCCACCACACCTGGCTAATTTTTGTATTTTTAGTAGCGATGGGGTTTCACCATGTTGGCCAGGCTGGCAAGATCCATTCCTTTTTTAAAAAAATTCAGTTCATTATTTTACATGATACAGAGATGAACTCTTGCTATTTTGACCAGGTTGGTCTAGAATTCCTGTACTCAAGCAATCCTTCTGCCTTGGCCTCCCAAAGAGCTGGGATTATAGGTATGAGCCACCACACCTGGCCTCAAGACCCATTTATATCATGTATTATTTTACGAAAGACCCATTCTTTTTTTTTTTTTTTTCTTTTGAGGCAGTCTCACTCTGTCGCCCAGACTGGAGTACAGTGGGGCAATCTTGGCCCACTGCAACCTCCGCCTCCCGGGCTCTAGTGATTCTTCCACCTCAGCCTCCCGAGTAACTGGGACTACAGGTGTGCACCACCACACCCAGCTAATTTTTGTATTTTTAGTAGAGATGGGGTTTCACATGTTGGCCAGGCTAGTCTTGAACTCCTGATCTCAGGTGATCTGCCTGCCTTGGCCTCCCAAAGTGCTGGGATTAAAGGCATGAGCCATGGCGCCCCGCCAAAAGACCCATTCTTTCTCTATGGATACTTCTCTTTTTTTTCTCTATGGATACTTTCTCTATGGATACTTCTCTTTTTTTTTTTTTTTTTTTTTTTTGAGACAGAGTTTTGTTCTTGTTGCCCAGGCTGGAGTGCAATGGCATGATCTTGGCTCACCGCAGTCTCCATCTCCAGGTTCAAGCAATTCTCCTGCCTCAGCCTCCTGAGTACCTGGGATTACAGGTATGCGCCACCACGCCCAGCTAATTTTGTATTTTTATTAGAGACAGGGTTTCTCCATGTTGGTTAGGCTGGTCCTGACCTCAGGTGATGCGCCCGCCTCAGCTTACCAAAGTACTGGGATTACAGGTGTGAGCCACTGCGCCTGGCCTCTATGGAGACTTTTATTCCATCAGGTATTCAGTTATTTATTTATTTATTTATTTATTTGAGACGGAGTCTCGCTTTGTCGCCCAGGCTGGAGTGCAGTGGCGCGATCTCGGCTCACTGGAAGCTCCGCCTTCCGGGTTCACACCATTCTCCTGCCTCAGCCTCCCGACTAGCTGGGACTATAGGCGCCCGCCACCACACCCGGCTATTTTTTTTTTGTATTTTTAGTAGAGAACGAGGTTTCACCGTGTTAGCCAGGATGGTCTCGATCTCCCGACCTCGTGATCCGCCCACCTCGACCTCCCAAAGTGCTGGGATTACAGGCGTGAGCCACACTGCCCGGCCGTATTCAGTTACTTCTTTATGCTCCCAAAGCACTTAGTAGCTGCGTCTACCTGCACTTCGTGATGGCTATCTGATACTTCTGTTATCTGAAGTTTGTGGGAGTCTGGTTTTTCTCTTCATTGTGTCTACTGAATCTTCCTCATGGTGAATTGTTTTCTTGTATATTTTATAAATTTAGATTATAAGCTAATGTTTGGAAAGTATCAATCCACCCCAGAGCTAGGAGGCTGCTGGCCCCCAACAGGTATTCATCCTCTTAACCCCTTACAAGGACACCTTCTTAGCAGGTCCGCTTTATTGGCTTCAGGGGTCTTCAATAACCTGAGCTCACCACACCCTGTTAGAAGGTAATTGAAAGCATATACTTGGCTGGGCACGGTGGCTCACGCCTGTAATTCCAGCACTTTGGGAGGCCGAGGCGGGTGGATCGCTTGAGGTCAGGAGATCAAGATCAGGCTCAGGGCTTAGACATCCCAATGATAACTGAGACTTTGAGCTTTGACTCAGAGGGAAGCACACGGGCCAGTTCCAGATAACACCCTAAGGCTCATCTTACCATCTAAAGTGGTAAAGCATTTTGGGAGAGTACTTTGACAGCATCTGTTCAATTTGAAATGTACATACCTATCAATCTTGCAGTTCACTTCTCTGAAACTATTCTGTATATCCAAGATTAGTCACTGTAGCATTATTTGTGGCAGCAAGCATGGTGAAGCCCTGTCTCTACTGAAAATACAAAAATGAGCTGGGTCTGGTGGCAGCTTGCAATCCTAGCTACTAGGGAGGCTGAGGCATGAGAATCACTTGAACCCAGGAGGCAGAGGTTGCAGTGAGCTGAGATCGCACCACTGCACTCCAGCCTGGGCGACAGAGCGAGACTCTTTCTCAAAAGAAAAGAAAATGAAAAGCAAGCATATACTCCAAGCATTATCTATTACAGTTGCCTTAGTCATTTACTTCACACTCCTACGGGCCTCAGAATACTTTGCGACAATCTTTACTATTTCCGACAGAGTGTACAGCTCAACATTCTTTATAGCCACAGAGTTTCATAGACTTCACATCATCATTGGCTCAACTTCCCTGCTGCCTTCTACGCCAACTACAATTTCACTTTATATCTAATCACCGTTTTGGATTTGAAGCTGCTGCTTGATACTGACATTTTGTAGATGTAGTATGGCTATGCCTGTATGTTTCTGCCTATTGATGAAGATCATGTTCTTTTAGTATTAAACAGTACAGTTGACTTCCAATCAATTAGTTTATATATAGGAATCCTGTGTAGGCTGCAATGGGGTTGTGGGGGGCAAGGCAGAAGTGGCCACTCCAGAGACGATTTACATGTATTTCTTCCAGGCATCTGAGAGATCATTTCAGAGTGGGTCTCTTTTTATATTAATTTCTCAGCCTTGAGATTCCCAGCCATGCAGGTGATGTAAATGTGAACGCCAGACTCATGGAGGGTAGGCATGTGGTTTCAAATTCTCGGGAGATCGTTTTTCCCTCCTGCCCGAAGACCAGGTCAAGATGGACACATCCTTTTTGTCTCCCTTCGGTAGTAGGTGTTTGTTTTTCCCCTAGTTTGTTCTTTCACCGTGGGTGTAGCCCTTCGAGGGTCCTAGATTTATCAAGGGTCTCAGTTGCAACCTCTAATTTCATGTAAGTCCAAAACTTCAATGCCCCAAATGTTTGTTTAAAAACCCAAGCTATTGCAGATTCAGTTGTGCATTTTAAAGGATGTTCGTTGTTTTTATTTCCAGCGTCTCCTTGGGTTGTGTAGCAGGAAGTTCCCGTTATTGTCAGAAAAGGAAGTCCAACTCAGTATTTAGTACAGCTGTCTGTTTACTTGTCTATTTTCTCCATGAGTGTCAAGCTCTGGGAGGCCAGGAACTAAGGCTGACTCATCTCTGGGATGAAACACCAGGCCCAAGATCTGTCACAAAGTAAATGCTCAGTGCATTTGTTGATACTGAACCTCCACTTAGACGCTTCTAATGATGGGGAGCTCACTTTCTCCCAAGGTGGCCTCTTTCCTTTAGAGAGGGTGTGTGTTACCTGAGTGACCACCTGGTTAATGAGGGACAGCTTGCCCCTCATTTATGTACAACCTTCTCAACACTCAGCTTGTGCATCCAGATTCTGCAGAGGGGGGCTCAGGGCTTAGACAACCCAATAATAACTGAGACTTTGAGCTTTGACTCAGAGGGAAGCACACGGGCCAGTTTCAGATGACACCCTAAGGCTCATCTTAAGGTGGAAGTCTAAAGTGGTACAGCATTTTGGGAGAGTAATTTGACAGCATCTGTTAAATGTGAAATGTATATACCTATCAATCTTGCAATTCACTTCTCTGAAACTATTCTGTATATCCAGGGATAGTCACCGTAGCATTATTTGTGGCAGCAAAAAATTGAAAACCACCCAAATGTCTGTCAATAAGAGTAACTAAATAAATTCTCTATAGTCAAGTCATACAGTGGAAAACTGTGAGGCTTTTGTTTTTGTTTTTTTGAGACAGGGTCTCACTCTGTCGCCCAGACTAGACTGCAGTGGTGCCATCACGGCTCAATGCAGCCTCAACCTTCTGGGCTCAAGGGATCTTCCCACCTTAGCGTCCCAAGTAGCTGGGACTACAGGTGCACACTACCACACTTGGCTAATTATTTTTTATTTTTATTTTTGTAGAGACAAGGTCTCACTATATTGCCCAGGCTGGTCTCAAACTCCTGGGCTCAAGAGATCCTCTAACCTAGACCTCCCAAAGTGTTGGGATTACATACACGAGCCACCACACCGAGCCTATGTTTTTTTTTTTTTTTTTTTTTTTTTTAGATGGAGTCTCGCTCTTGTGACCCCAGCTGGAGTGCAGTGGCGCGATCCTGGCTCACTGCGACCTCGGCCTCCCAGGTTCAAGCGATTCTCCTGCCTCAGCCTCCTGAGTAGCTGGGATTGCAGGTGCCTGCCACCAAGCTTGGCTAATTTTTGTACTTTTAGTAGAGACAGGGTTTCGCCATGTTGGCCAGGCTGGTCTCAAGCTCCTGACCTCAGGTGATCCACCTGCCTCGGCCTCCCAAAGTGCTGGGATTACAGGTGTGAGTCACTGCACCCAGAATGTTTTTCGTTTTTTGTTTTTTTTTTTTAATAAGGTAGATGTATGTATATTGACATAAGTAGAGTTCCAAGACATGTTGCTGTGAGTCTGTAAGACAGAGTGTATAATATCCAGAAAACAGACAAACCTAAAAGCAGTGTAAATTGGTACATCATGTAGGCTATTTAGTAATATCAGTCTTTTTTTTTTTTTTTTTTTTGAGATGGAGTCTTGCTCTGTCACCCAGGCTGGAGTGCAGTGGCGTGATCTCGACTCACTTTAACCTCCACTCTCGGGTTCAAGCAATTCTCCTGCCTCAGCCTCCCGAGTAGCTGGGAATATGGGCGCGCACCACCACAGCCAGCTAATTTTTGTATTTTTAATAGAGACAGGGTTTCGCCATATTGGCTAGGCTGGTCACAAACTCCTGACCTCAGGTGATCCACCTGCCTCGGCCTCCCAAACTGCTGGGATTACAGGTGTGAGTCACCGTGCCCAGCCTAAGTCAACATTTTTTTTTTTTTTTTTTTTGAGACGGAGTCTCGCTCTGTCACCCAGGCTGGAGTGCAGTGGCCGCATCTCAGCTCACTGCAAGCTCCGCCTCCCGGGTTCACGCCATTCTCCTGCCTCAGCCTCCCG
>NC_045453.1:7476645-7504903 GCF_002776525.5 Piliocolobus tephrosceles
TTTTTTTTTTGAGACGGAGTCTTGCTCTGTCGCCCGGGCTGGAGTGCTGTGGCCGAATCTCAGCTCACTGCAAGCTCCGCCTCCCGGGTTTACGCCATTCTCCTGCCTCAGCCTCCGGAGTAGCTGGGACTACAGGCGCCCGCCACCTCGCCCGGCTAGTTTTTTGTATTTTTAGTAGAGACGGGGTTTCACCGTGTTAGCCAGGATGGTCTCGATCTCCTGACCTCGTGATCCGCCCGTCTCGGCCTCCCAAAGTGCTGGGATTACAGGCTTGAGCCACCGCGCCCGGCCTTTTTTGTATTTTTTTTAGTAGAGACGGGGTTTCACCGTATTAGCCAGGATGGTCTCGATCTCCTGACCTCGTGATCCGCCCGTCTCGGCCTCCCAAAGTGCTGGGATTACAGGCTTGAGCCACCGCGCCCGGCCGTAAGTCAACTTTTAAAATGCTATTTAAACTTTTAAAATAACCTCAACTGACTAATCCCACTAATAGATATTTATATTACAAATAAATATGCAAAATAATGGGTAAAAATGTTAATTGCCACATTGTTTGTAATAACAAAATATTGGAAACAAACTTTTTCTTCTTATGAGATGGGATATATAGAATGCATCTATTTGATGGGATACTATGCAGGTTTGAAATAAAATGAGGCTGCTCTCCACATTGATATGGAAAGGTCTGCAAGATAGAGTATGAAGTGATGAAAAAACAAGGTGCAGAATAGTGTCTCTATGTTTATGAAAAATACATGTATTATATGTTGGATTTTATAATTTTATTTTTTTATGAATTTTTTGAGACAGCATCTCACTCTGTCGCCCAAGCTGGAGTGCAGTGGTGCAATCATGGCTCACTGCAGCCTCAATCTCCTGGGCTCAAGCAATCCTCCCCCCTGAGCCTCCCAAGTAGCTGGGACCACAGGGCTACACCACCACGCCCAGCTAATTTTTGTATTTTTTGTAAAAACAGGGTTTCACCATGTTGCCCAGGCTGGTCTCAAACTCCTGGGCTCAAATGATGCTCTCGCCTCAGCCTCCCAAAGTGCTGGGATTACAGGTGTGAGCCAACACGCCCACTCTGCATCAGATTTTAAATGCATAGAATTCCTCTGGAAGGAATCACAGGGAACTGGAATTGGTTACCTCCAGGAAGGAGACCAATAATTGAGAAATGGGAAGGGAAGGACACCTGCTTTTCACTGTACTCCCTATTGAAGCTTTGTAATTTTGAACTATTGCCTTACAATTAAGTGAGGAAGTAAAAAACGTTAAACCATAATTGTAAAACTGGAAGCAAAACAAGCTGTACAAAACAAAACACTTTCTATATGTATGTACATGTTGTGTAGAAAAAGAAGAGAAGGATACACTTCAAACTGGTGGCAGTAGCAGAAGGTCTCTGGGACTGGATAACGAAGGGTGGTCAAGGATGACCTTGGCTTTATCTTTTCATCGTTGTTGGGTTTTTGTTTGTTTGTTTGTTTGTTTGTTTTGAGATGGAGTCTTGCTCTATCGCCAGACTGGAGTGCAGTGGCACGATCTCGGCTCACTGCAACCTCCGCCTCCCGGGTTCAAGCAATTCCCCTACCTCAGCCTCCCAAGTAGCTGGGACTACAGGTGTGTGCCACTACACCTGGCTAATTTTCTGCATTTTAGTAGCGAGAGAGTTTCACCATGGTCTCGATCAGGATGGTCTCGATCTCCTGACCTCATGATCCGCCCGCCTCAGCCTGCCAAAGTGCTGGGATTACAGGCGTGAGCCACGGCACCCAGCCTGTTGTTGTTGTTTTTTAACATACAGGGTCTCGCTCTGTTTTTTTGTTTGTTTGTTTGCTTCAGGGTTTTGTGTTTGTTTGTTTCGGGTTTTTGTTTATTTGTTTTGAGATGTCATCCAGGCTGCAGTACAGTGGTGCAATCATGGCTCACTGAAGCCTCAACCTTCCAGGCTCCAGCTATCCTCCTACCTCAGCCTCTGGAATAGCTGGGGCTACAAATGCATGACACCACATGTAGCTTTTATTTTTATTTTTATTTTTTGTAAAGACAGGGGTCTCATCATGTTGCCCAGGCTGATTTTGAACTCTGGGGCTCAAGCAGTCTTCCTGCCTCAGCCTCCTGTGGAGCTGGGATCACAGGTGTGAACCACCATGCCTGGCCTTGCTTAGATTTTTATATAATATTTCTGTTAATTGTTACTTTTTTTTTTTTTTTGAGATGGAGTCTATCTCTGTCGCCCAGGCTGGAGTGCAGTAGCATGATCTCAGCTAGTTGCAACCTCCTCCTCCCGAGTTCAAACGATTCTCCTGCCTCAGCCTCCCTAGTAGCTGAGATCACAGGCACCCACCACCACGCCCGGCTAATATTTGTATTTTTAGTAGAGATGGAGTTTTGCCATGTTGGCCAGGCAGCTGGTCTCAAACTCCTGACCTCAAGTGATTTGCTCACCTCGGCCTCTCAAACTGCTGGGATTACAGGCGTGACCCCGGTGCCCAGCCTGTTACATCATTTAAAATCCATTTTAATCTTTAAAGGTAGGCTTCAGGTGGATGGAATACAACCACAGCCTGGCAAAGGAATGAGGCTGACTCGCCTCCTTCTGAGGGAAGGATTCATGTTGTGCTCTTTGTCCCACTTGCCTTCCCCAAGGACAGCCTGGCTCAGGGGAGGCACCGGGGCTATTCCTGGCATCATTCCAGAGAGCCTCTCTTGTCACCTCTCACCCACTTGGCTCCCTGTCACCAGTCTTCTGGGCTGGGCTGAGAAGCAGCACGGATTGACTATCGGGTTGTATCTCCAGAAGCCCCATCGATGTCAGATTGGGCAGATCCAGCCCAGGAAACGTGGAACATCTGCCTCTGGCCTCTTACCTCTTTGTGTTCCTATGAAGCCCCATTTTTTTTTTTTTTTTTTCAGATTTTGGCAGTTACTTGGAATATTCTTTCCCTTTGATATTCCACTACATTTTTCCTCAGACCCCAATTTATATTTCTGTGTCATCTCATTCAGTGGAGAGGAGGCATCTGAAAAACCCATCAGCTAGATGTGTAGGGATTTAATGTTCCTACATTAATTGTATTTTAGGAGGCATCTAAAAAGGACGATGCTTAACTATGAGGAAAGACACAATAATGATGGAATTCCTGGTACCGGTGGAGAAGAGATCCTGAGGCAGAAAGGCCTTGCTACTATCACTCTTCAGTCATGTTGATAGGCAGTGCCACAAAGGGCTTAAGAACGTGGCACTGAGGCTGGGCACCATGGCTCATGCCTGTAATCCTAACACTTTGGGAGGCCCAGGCAGGAGGATTGCTTTAGCTCAGGAGCTCAAGACCAACTTGGGCAATATGGGGAGACCCTGTCTCTATACACAACAACAACAACAAAAATTAGCCAGGCATGGTGATGCACACACGTAGTCCCAGCTAATGGGGAGGCTGAGGTGGGAAGATTGCTTGAGCCCAGGAGGTTGAGGCTTCAGTGAGCTGTGATTGCACCACCACACTACAGCCTTGGCAACAGAGTGAGACCCCATCTTAAAAAAAAAAGACTGTGGGCACTGGAGCCAGGCTGCAGGTTGACAGATTCGTATCTGTCACTTAGCAGCTGTTGAACCATTGACAAATAACCTCTCTGTGCCTCAGTTTCCAAATCTGCAAGATGGAGATAAGAGTAGCTCCTTTATAGGACTGTTGTGAGGCTGTAATGAGATATTACATAAAAAGCCTATAGTCCCAGCTACTCAAGAGGCTGAGGCCGGAGTACCACTTGAGCCTGGAGTTCAAGTCCAGCCTGAGCAACATAGTGAGACCCCCATCTCTAATTAAAGAGAAAAAAGAGAGAGAGAGATTTAATCTCTCTGTAATCCCCATCACTTTGGGAGTCTGAGACAGTTGGATCTCTGGAGCCCGGGAGTTTGAGACCAGCCTGGGCAACATGATGATATTTATGATATTTAGAGAGCCCCCATCTCTACTAAAAATACAAAAATTAGCCGGGCACAGTGGCTTATGCCCATAGTCCCATATACTCAACAGGCTGAGGCACAAAGAATTGCTCCAGCCTAGGAGGCAGAGGTTGCAGTGAGCCGAGGTCGTACTTGGGTGACACAGCAAGACTCTTTCTCAAAAAAAAAAAAAAAAAAAAAATCAAAGGGCCTCTGATCTATGCCAACCACTCCTTAAAATCCCTTTGGGGCCGGGCGCGGTGGCTCAAGCCTGTAATCCCAGCACTTTGGGAGGCCGAGACGGGCGGATCACGAGGTCAGGAGATCGAGACCATCCTGGCTAACACGGTGAAACCCCGTCTCTACTAAAAATACAAAAACTAGCTGGGCGAGGTGGCGGGCGCCTGTAGTCTCAGCTACTCGGGAGGCTGAGGCAGGAGAATGGCGTAAACCCGGGAGGTGGAGCTTGCAGTGAGCTGAGATCCAGCCACTGCACTCCAGTCCGGGCGACAGAGCAAGACTCCGCCTCAAAAAAAATAAAAAAATAAAATAAAATAAAATCCCTTTGGTTCTCTCCAATCTCTCACGTCCCACCACTGCCTCTCAGTGACCTTCACTCACCAAACCTGTTACTCTCCATGAAAAACTGTACCCCCAGGCCCTTTCCCTCAGGCCTCACTTTTTTCTTTTTTCTCTCTCACCTCTCCATCCTGTCTCTGTTACCCTGTTATCTCAGTTCCATATCTCGGAAGCCTAGAAAGCCAGCAGACAAGACAGAACTCTCGGCCGGGCGCGGTGCCTCAAGCCTGTAATCCCAGCACTTTGGGAGGCCGAGACGGGCGGATCACGAGGTCAGGAGATCGAGACCATCCTGGCTAACACGCTGAAACCCCGTCTCTACTAAAAAATACAAAAAACTAGCCGGGCGTGGTGGCGGGCGCCTGTAGTCCCAGCTACTTGGGAGGCTGAGGCAGGAGAATGGCGTAAACCTGGGAGGCGGAGCTTGCAGTGAGCTGAGATCAGGCCAGTGCACTCCAGCTCGGGCGACAGAGCAAGACTCCGTCTCAAAAAAAAAAAAAAAAAAAAAAAAGGACAGAACTCTCCTTAAAAAGTGAGGGGCAGGCCAGCTGCGGTGGCCTATACTATAATCCTAGCACTTAGGGAGATCAAGGCAGGCAGATCACTTAAGACCAGGAATTGGAGACTAGCCTGGGCAACATAGTGAGACCCGGCCTCTACAAAAAAAATTTAAAAATTAGCCAGGCATGGAGGTGTGTGCTGTAGTCCCAGCTACGCAGGAGGCTGAGGCAGAAGATTGCTTGAGCCCAGGAGTTCGAGGCTGCAGTGAGCCATGATTACACCACTGCACTCTAGCCTGGGTGTCAGAGACCCCATCTCTAAAAAATAAAAAAAGTGAAGGCCGGGCGCAGTGGCTCACACCTGTAATCCTAGCACTTTGGGAGGCCAAAGTGGGAGGACTGCTTGAGTCTAGGAATTCAAGACCAGCCTGGGCAACAAAGTGAGATCTCATCTCTACGAAAGAAAGAGAGAAAGAAAGAGAGGAAGGAAGGAAGGAAGGAAGGAAGGAAGGAAGGTAGGAAGGAAGGAAGGAAGGAAGGAAAAAATTCACGAGGTGGCACAGGCTTGGATAATTTTTTAAAAATTATTTGTACAGAAGGGGCCCCACTGTGTCATCCAGGCTGGTCTTGAATTCCTGGCCTCAAACCATCCTCCCCCCTGGGCTTCCCAAAGTTCTGGGATTACAGGCATGAAGCCTGTGTGTACTGATTTTCTGTTGCTGTGTAACAAAACTTCCACAAACCTAGGGGCTCATGACAGCACCTGTTTATTAGCTCACAATTCTCTAAGTCAGAAGTCTGGGCACAGCTCATCTGGGTTCTCTGCTTGGGATACCACAAGGCTGAAATCAAGGTGTTGACCAGGTATGTCCTCATGTGGAGGCTCAACTAGAGAAAGATCAACTTCCAAGCTCCCTCAGGATGTTGGAAGGATTCATTTTCTTATGACCCTATTAGTGAGGCCCTGTTTTCTCACTTTCTGTTGGCAGGGGACCACTCTTAGCTTGCAGAGGTCCCTCTTGGGTCCTCATCATGTGGCCCTCTCCACACGTGGCAGTTTGGTCCTTCATGGGAGCACCAGCTGCTCGAAAAAAATGATTCTGTTAGGTAAAAATACTGTACGTTTTTGAAACACGCACCAACTGTTTAGCTGTGTGATTGTGGGCAAGTTTCTTCAAGCAACCTGAGCCTCAATTTCCTTATTTGTAAAGCTGGGAACACAATGCCCATCTTGGAGGGTTACGGGCACACAGAAAAATAATCAACAAATATAAGCTGCTGTTCATATTCTTTTTTTTTTTTAAACAGAGTCTCGCTCTGTCATCCACGCTGGGGTGCAGTGGTATGATCTTGGCTCACTGCAACCTCCGCCTCCCAGGTTCAAGTGATTCTCCTGCCTCAGCCTCCCAAGTAGCTGGGATTACAGGCGTGCACCACCATGCCCGGCTAATTTTTGTATTTTTAGTAGAGATGGGGTTTTGCCATGTTGGCCAGGCTGGTCTCGAACTCCTGACCCCAGGGGATCCACTGCCTCCCAAAGTGCTGGGATTACAGGTGTGAGCCACCGCACCCAGCCTACATTAGTTCTAACGAATAGACAGGGTCTAGACACAGATTAGATGAGTGAGGGGCAGGGTTCCCTACATGGAGGAAACCGCAAGAGCAAAATCCTGGGAGCAGGAAAGCTAGTGGTTTATTTGCAAAGGGTATGTGTGTGCATATGTGTACAGAGAACGCTGAAAGAGTAGGTGTACACAGCTTTGCTTATCCCTCCAGTCAGAATTTACCAGATGCTTATTGTGTACCCAGTACCATGAAAGGGTGCCCCGCCAGCAGTGTGAATTCAGCCTGGGAGTGAGAGGGAGCCAAGGAAGAGCTATGAGTTGGAGAGGGAAGTGGTCTGAGCTTCGGGAAGTTTATTTGCTCCTAGCAGAGTGGTTGACTCAGCAGGAGGGAACCCCCTTCTCTTCTGCACCCTCTCCTCCCTAGCCTCAAAGCCTGCTAAGGACCCAGTTCCCAAGCAGAGACCCAGGAGGGAGTTGCAGAATCTGGCCCTGTCTGGGCAAGACAGACAGGATGCAACTCCAGATGCCAGTTCCTTTCCTTTTGCTCCTGGATGGCCCCAAAGCTATCCCTTCTAACCACGATGGTCAAGGAGGGATAGAACAATTTCTCTTTTAAATGTTACACGTGGGGTTGGGCACAGTGGCTCACACCTCTAATCCCAGTACTTCAGGAGGCCGAGGTAGGAGGACTGCTTGAGCCCAGGAGTTTGAGACCAGCCTGGGCAACATAGGAAGACCCCCGTCTCTAAAAAAGATTAGTAAAATAAAGTTCTAAACGTGGGAAATCATGCTGGGCACTCAACTACAGCAGCTCACCTGGGTACTTGTCCACACTCACAAACATACCCCTGGGACCCCAAAGTCACTGTCCCACCCTCACACCATGGCAGATGGACTCAGACTAAGGCAGGCTTTTGGCTTTCTGCCAGCTGCCTCTTCTCTCTGAAATGAATCCTGTCCTGATCATCACCTCCCTGCTGACAGGGCCATTAAGCACAGTTCACACAAACAAGCCACGATGCCTTGAAGTTGAGCCTGGGAGGTATGTTAAGGGAGCATGGAGCCAGCCATTCTGCTGATGGGGAAACTGAGACAAAGAAAAAGGAAGTGACAGGCCGGGCGCGGTGGCTCAAGCCTGTAATCCCAGCACTTTGGTAGGCCGAGACGGGCGGATCACGAGGTCAGGAGATCGAGACCATCCTGGCTAACACGGTGAAACCCTGTCTCTACTAAAAAATACAAAAAAAACTAGCCGGACGAGGTGGCGGGCGCCTGTAGTCCCAGCTACTCGGGAGGCTGAGGCAGGAGAATGGTGTAAACCCGGGAGGCGGAGCTTGCAGTGAGCTGAGATCCAGCCACTGCACTCCAGCCTGGGCGACAGAGCGAGACTCCGTCTCAAAAAAAAAAAAAGAAAAAGGAAGTGACTTGCCCAGGCTCAGGCAGTGAGCCCAGGACAGACCAAGACTGAAATCTTACCGTCAGGCCAGGGTTTATATACACACCCCACCTGCCGCACACTTTGAGTTACTCTCAAATGTAGACAACTGTGGATTGAACAACAAAGGTTTTTTGTGTTTTTTGTGGTTTTTTTTTGTTTGTTTTTTTGAGCCAGAGTCTTGCTCTGTTGCCCAGGCTGGAGTGCAGTGGTACGATCTCGGCTCACTGCAACCTCTGCCTCCTGGGTTCAAGTGATTCTTCTGCTTCAGCCTCCTGAGTAGCTGGGCTTAAAAGTACCCGCTACCACGCCTGGCTAATTTTTGTATTTTTAGTAGAGACAGAGTTTCACCATGTTGGCCAAGCTGGTCTGGAACTCCTGAACTCAAGTTATATGCCTGCCTTAGCCTCCCAAAGTGCTGGGAATTACAGGTGTGAGCCACCTGGGTCACAACAAAGCTTTTTGAATAGAAGTTCTTGGAATATGGCCTCTTGTTAATGTGTAGGCCCATCTGTTGGGGTAATTTGGGGATTATGCCTGCTCTAGCTGGCTTTACCAATGAAATGTTTTCCCCTCTCTGTCTTAGTTTTTTCACCGGTAAGATAGGAAGAGTTTATTATCTATGTCAGAGGGATTCCTCTCAACCTCGCTCTCTATCTCAGGGCAGGGGGCAGGGGAGGGTGGGGAAGGAGGGGAGTGGTGAGCCGGTTCTCCAGCCAAGCGCACAGACTGGCTCATACCCGCAAGTACACACAAGGTCCTTTAAGCGACACACACAGGCTGACACATCACTTAAGGGAGCAAGGAGGGGGGCAGGCAATGGGAGTGGCAAGCAGTGGGGAGCCCCCAGGTGAGGGCAAGCCCAAGGAATAGAAGGGCGGCCTCATTTTTTTTTTCTTTTTTTTTTTCGAGATGGGGTCTTGCTCTGTCGCCCAGGTTGGAGTGCAGTGGTGGTCTCGGCTCACTGAAACCTCTGCTGCCCAAGTTCAAGCAATTCTCCTGCCTCAGCCTCCTGCGTAGCTGGGACCACAAGCTCATGCCACCACGCCTGGCTAGTTTTTTGGTATTTTTTAGTAGAGACAGGGTTTCACCATGTTGGCCAGGCTGGTCTCGAACTCCTGACCTCAGGTGATCTGCTTGCCTCAGCCTCCCAAAGTGCTGGGATTGCAGGCATGAGCCACTGCGCCTTGCCTGAAGCGTGGCCTCTTGACCTCCAGTCCTGGAGCCCATGAAATTGGGCAGGTACTCACACCTGGGCATGGGTTAGATGGGCGTGGGTCCCTATTAACTCTGAGCATGAGCTCATGTGCACGTGTGTGTATGTTTATATATGGGTGCCTTCATTGTATGCACAGATACCCCTGATTATCCATATATGTGCATAGGAGTGGCACCCTCTGTCTGCTTGGAAATGAGACTCCAGAGTTACCCCAGCATGATGCTCACTGCCTCATTTTTTTTTTTTTTTTTTGAGACAATGTCTCCCTATGTTGCCTAGGCTAACGGGCAGTGGCATGATCACACCTCACTGCAGCCTCAACCACCCAGGCTCAATTGATCCTCCCACCTCAGCCTCCTGAGTAGCTGGGTCTACAGGTGCAGGCCACCACACCTAGCTAATTCTTGTATTTTTAATAGAGACAAGGTTTTGCCATGTTGACCAGGCTGGTATCGAACTCCTGGGCTCAAGTGATCCTCCTGCCTCGGCCAAAGTGCTATGATTACTGGCCTGCACCGCCACACCCAGCTCTGCTGCCTCTTTTTACAGCCCACTGGCCCAGACCAGGGTCTCAGAATACTGAGCCCATTTTCTGGGGCCAGGGTCAGTAAATGGCTTTGCTGCTGTGTGATTCTAAGCAAGTATCTTGACCTGTGTGTGCCTCAGTGGACCTCAGTTTCCTCACCTATAAAATGAGGGGTTTGGATGAGTTGAGGTCTGAGGTATCCACCAGCCCAGATAATAAACCTTTGTAGTGGACAGGAAGAATGGGTCCCAGGGGTTTCAGGAGGTGACTTCCATGGGTACCTCTGACTCTACAGAGAAATGGAAGACTGAGATCTGACTTAGCAGCCTAGAAATGGGGTTCAGCTAATGCTGGGAACAGAGTCCGGTCACTTAGGGTACCAGAGTGTAGCCAAGAGCCCCCTTTTCTGGGCTTGGGGAACCAGAACCATGTGCTCAACAGACCACTGACTGTACACAGGGTAGAGAGTGCAGGTGTATATTCCTGAACCAGCCACCTTTCTTAAGCTTCAAGCTATAACTACTGAGCCTTTGATGAAAGTCTACTCTATGCCAGACCCCCACAAGCTGGGTGTGGGCAATACATGGACAAAGAACCCGCCCTTGGGATGCCAACCATTCACTTGAGAAGACATACACACATACAACGAGTGATCATCATTTACTGTTTACTGAACAAATAAATGACTGTCCATCAAGGTAGCCATCAACTCGTGGGAAGGGACAAGGAAGGCTACCTGGAGGAAAAAAGGGTAAGTAGAACCTCTCTCTCTCTCTCTTTTTTTTTTTTTTTTTTTTTTTTTTAAGAGACAGGGTCTGGCTCTGTCATCCAAGCTGGAATGCAGTGGCTTGATTATAGTTCACTGTACCTAAACCCAAGTGATCTTCTTATTTCAGCCTCCTGAGTAGCTGGGACTACAGGTGCATGGCATCTGGCTAATTTTTTCATTTTTTGCAGATAACGGATCTCGCTGTGTTGGCCAGGCTGGTCTCAAACTCCTGGCCCTGAGCAATCCTCCTGTCTTGGCCTCCCAAAGTGCTCGGATTATGGGTGTGAGCCACCACACCTGGCCAAGTAGAATCTTGGAGACAGGAAAGATCTGGATTTCAGAAAGTTCTGAAGAAGGCATTCCAGGCAGGGGAAACAGCTTGAGCAAAAGGGTGGAGGTGGGAGAGTGCCGTAGAGTCAACGAGGAGTTTGGCTTTAGCACAAGATGCATGCAGGAGAAGGGGAGGTGAAGCTGGACAGAACTGGGGCTGGAGCATGGGGGGCATGAGTACTGTGTTAGGAGTGTGGGGCTTTAGGAGCCACATCAGGTTTTAGAACAAACAAGTGGCTTGACAGGAGAGATGTGTTAGGGATTATTTAGTTAAAGTCAGCAAGTAAGTCTGAGAGGGTATGAAGTTAGCAGGAAGTGGCTGTGACGGGCAGAGGCTCAGAGTTGCATGGAATGAGGACACTTTGGGTATAACACTCCAAGGGCCACAAGGCGACTCCCCTCTCCACCCCTCAGCCTCGGGTTATTTTTTTCTGGCTTCTTCCTCTGTCCCTAGGGTTAAGGAGTCCCTGGGGGGTTTCAGATGAGGCTGCGACAGAGTTCTATCACTAGTGCATTAACCTCTGGCCTAGGTCACCTCTGGCCTCCTTTTGGGCTAGATGGGCAGTTCTCAGACCCTCCCCTACCAGCCCTGCTCTGCTGACCTAAAACCTCTGGCCCTGGAGATTCTGATATGTGTATTTGTGGTCTCTTCTCAGGCATCTCCCAGGCCACTGGGAGAGCTGAGGCCTAGAACGTGGGGTGGGCGGAATCCTGAGGGCAGAGAGTTTGGAAGAATCTTACAATGGCCACTCTAGAGGGAAGCCTGGATATGTTGTTGGACAAACTGAGACCCAGAGAGGTAACATGACCTGAGGTCACACAGCAAGTCTAGGGCACCGTCAGGACCGAAAGCCAGGACTCTGGGGAGCCCGAAGCGCCCTGAGGTTTAGACCATCTGGTGCATGTAGAGAATGGAGAGGGTCAGGGCTGGGAGCTATAGGTTCAAATCCTGGCTCTGCCATTGACTATACTTTTGAGACCTAGGAAAGTCACTTGAGCTCTCTGAGTCTGTTTCCTCAACTGTAAAACGGGGAAAATATCCACCTTTTGGGGTTGTTGTGAAGATAAAAACACACATAAAGCACCATAGCACAGGTCGTGGCACACAGTAAATGTTCAATACATATCAGCTAGTGGTATGGTGGTGCGATAGTAGGTGCCTAATAAATGCTGAATGCATTGTGGAATATGAGTTCACACGCTAACAGTGAGATTGTGAGACTCAGCTTCCCCACGTGTAAATCAGGACTCCTAATCAGCCCCTGTCCTGCGACTTCTGTACAGCCCCGGTAGCAACGTGGATTAAATAAGGTGTGAAAACGTTCAAGTGCAGAGCCCTCCCAGGTCAATGTTTACTCAGCACAGGCCAATTCCTCTCAAGTCCTACTGTGCGAAATTTCCCGTCAGCTTCACTAACTTCTTCACATTCCCAGATGCTCCCCCGGAACCGGGGGTGGGGGATGTCCCTCTTCTCTCCAGCCTGCCGAGCTGAGGAAAAACCGGGGTGGGAAAGCGGAAAGTGTGTAGGGCTGAGGAGGTGAGCCCGATGAGGGAGGGAGAGCAGGGAGAAGGGCAGTGGGGAGAATGGAGGTGCACAGACGTGGTGTGGATCCAGAACGGGGTCCGCATCGCGGGACTTGGACATAGGATGCAGTGAAAGGATTTGGGGAGCAGTGGGAGAGGTGAGGGTGCTTCGATCCGGGAAGAGTCAGGAAAATGAGGAGCCGGTAGGAGGGAGTGGAGATCCTCCTCGCGGAGAGCTCCCCGCAGCTGCCTCCCCGAACACTCACCCTCCCGGTTCCGAGAACGTTTCCCGGCCCGAGCGCCCGGCCTGCAAACCGGGAGGGGAGGGGCGGGGCGGGGCGGGGCGGGGGGGGGGATCCGCAGCCCGGGATTGGCCGCCGCCCCGCCAGCCGGTGACGCGAGGCGGGCGGGCCTCTTTGTGACATCACAATCAGCTGTTTGAACGTTCCAATTTGTGCCGTGAGCCCCGCCGCAGCGGCCGCACAGACTCAAAGCCCGGCGGGCGAGCTCAGCAGCCCGGAGCGACCGCGGCCCCGCCGCCTCCCCCGCGAGCCCCCGCGATGCGGCCTGGCCTGTGAGCGGCCGGCGACGCTGGGACGCCCCGCCGCACAACTACCTCAACGCCGTGCCGCCCCCCTCCCGCCCCCAGGTGAGTCCCGACCCGGGTGGGCCTAGGGGGCTCCCCCGCCACGGACACGCCCTGAGCCCCCCGCACCCGGGCCTTTGTCTCTCTCCTCCGGCGGCCGCCGGGGCCGCGTTCCCGGCTCCCAATTGGTTGCCGCATGCCCGGTAGACCATGACGTCGTTCTATTTGCATATGACATTGAAACGTCACCAAGGCCGGCACCGCCCCCACAGGCTCGGGTCGCTTGTCCTCCCGTGACCCGGTAGCCGCTGTGTCGGGGCTGGGCCCTGGGTGAGACGCTGCAATCCAAAGGGGGCTGCAGGGGGTCGGCGATTTCCTAGGGCTAATCCAGGGGCTGGGGTCAGGCCTCTGATCCCCTACTTTCTCTTTGCAACCTGAGAAGGAGTCAGACGGCGCTGCTGGGCCTAGGTCGAGGGAGTCGTCAGGAGTTCGGGGCTACCTGGGACTCCAGGTGGTTGGGACAGCACCAGATGGTGGTGGGATCCCCTCCCTCCGGCTCCAGACTCCGCCCCCAGGGACTAACAGAATAACATCCTCCTAATCCCTGATTTGTGTGCAGCGCCTTAGCTGATGTCACTCCCAGACCCAAAATGAGGGGTCTTAGACCCCAGTTCATGGAAGGGGCAACAGGCTCAGAGAGGAGAATTAGCTCACTCGAGGTCACACAACCAATTAGAGTCATGCTCACTGAGTGACAGATGCATTATTAGCCAGGGGCATGGACATAATAGAGGCTCAATACAAGTGGTAAGATACACATCTTCCTTCCGCTGGGGACCTGATCTTGGGCTCAGCCTCATCATGGTTTGATAGGCTCCTAGGTCTCCTTACTCCTGGACCTTTTTCCAGGGAATCTCTGGAGATTGGTTCACGTTTTGTGGTCCTGACCCCTTCTGTCCTCACTGTACCTTGGAGTCCTAGAGTCCAATAAAATCGCTGCCTCCCAGCTGTTTGGATCACAGAGAGGTGAGTCATTGGCTGCCTCGGGGTGTCTCCAGGGCTGATGTTGGGGTTGGGGGGGGGGGGTGAAGGTTCCCTCTATTGGCCCTTTACCTCCCCAACTTCCTAGGTTGTCAGCTAGGAAGGGCCTGACCTGGCCTAGTGCAGACAATTCCAAGTGTTTTGCTGCTCCCTCCTCACCTCTGCCCACAGAGAGTATAGGAAAAGGGATAGGATAAGGAGAGTTTCTGACTTAAGTGGATGGGCCTAGAGGCTGAACCAGGAACTCCTTTCCTGCTGGGAGTTTGCTCAAGGATGGGCTGGGGGTAGGGATGGCTTAGGGCACAAATGCTATTCTGGGCAGAGCTGCTGTAGTTATTAAAGGGAATGGTTCTCCCTGGAGCAGAACTGGGAATGTGAGAACCAGGAAGCTGGCAGGGCTGGGAAAGGAAATCTGGGAGGCTTCCCAAGTGGTCAGGAGAGGGGGCAGGCACTGGCTGGCTGGTGCTGCTGTCACTCCTGGCTGTCATTGACTTGCTGTGTGACCTCAGACAGGGAGCTTCTCCCCTGAGCCTCCCTCCCCTAAATCTATCTGAAATTTGAGGAGGCACAGTGCAGGCTCTGGTACACAGTGGGTCTTCAGGAAGTGCATGCTAAATCTTGGTGCCAGTAACCCCAGACCCTTTTGTAGCTAGGCGAGGGGTGGTGTGGCTAGGTCAAGGTCTTTTTCACCTCCCTGTACCCCTGCATCATTGTATTCTTGGGGATTGTTTGCTGAGTCTTTCCTGACATCCTCCTAATCTGGACTGGATGCACAGTAACGTGGGACTAGGACTGCCCTGCCACTGTCTAGCCATGTATTTTTGGATAGATTATGTCTTCTTTCTGATCATCACATTGTAAAATGGGCTGGGTGAATATGATGGTCCCTGAAACAGCTCTTAACTTCTCTTTCATATTCCATGAAGTAGTAGGTTCTTGGAAGGAGGATGTGCCTCATTAAGGCCTTGATATTCCCTTCTTTCAAGAGGGGCCAAACTTTCTGGGCTTTTGGTAATGGAGTCACCAGCTCCCTGTGGCTACAGATGGGTTGGGATACGTGAATTGTGCTGGGCGGACACTAGTTGGGGGTGGTACCACCTTCTTAACCCCTGTAGATCTCCCACCCCCATCCCACCAGGGAAGCCAGCATCTTGAGCCTACTGTGAGTCTGCAAATGTGGAAACAGTCTCAGGGTATGGAAGTGAGGTGATTCTGCAGCAAGTGTGAAAACGTTTCCAGGGAATGGGGGAGGTAGCAATAAGCATGGCGATACTGCAGGTGGATTAGCAGAAAGAGGAGAAATGCCTCCAGGGAAGTCTGGACCTGCCCCCAGGAAGTTCTACAGGAAGTGTGGAAACACCCTTAGAGAATGGTGACAAGTGGCTCAGCAGCAAAACCATTGAGCATCTTTAGGGAACAGGTGTGGAGAGGCAGTCAGGCTTCAGGTCCTGGGGGAGTATGGCCAGCAGCCCCCAGCCAAGCTCTAGTCCTGAGGCAGGCTGGCATGCGGAGGGGGTAGATCTAGAGCTACCACCTTGGTGTTTCCATTTCTGGAGTAGGGGGCCTCCCTCTTCATCTTCACCCAGGGAAGGATTGGTTAAGGGCTTGCCTGGGTCTGGGTCCAACCCTCAGTGCTCATCCCTAAGGGCCCCTGGAAACTGACAGCTCCCTTCCTCCATCATCACCTCCCACTGACCTGCTGTCTCCCTGAGCCCAGGCAACCTGATCTTCCTCCTAGCCTGGGATGCTGCCCTTGAACAGGAGCCCAGGAAAAGGGGGTCAGAGGGGGGAGGGCATGCCATCTTTACACCTCATATGACAGACACAACCGAGCCATGCCAAATCACATGGTAAGATGGTAGCAGTTCTATGGGATTTCTGCTGGCCAGTGCATTTCAAACCACACAGGCTCCAGGAGTGGTTCTTTTTTTTTTTTTTTTTGAGACGGAGTCTCGCTCTGTCACCCAGGCTGGAGTGCAGTGGCCAGATCTCAGCTCAGATCTCAGATGGGGTTTCACCGGGTTAGCCAGGATGGTCTCGATCTCCTGACCTCGTGATCCACCCGTCTCGGCCTCCCAAAGTGCTGGGATTACAGGCTTGAGCCACTGCGCCCGGCCCCAGGAGTGGTTCTTAATCTCTAGGGTCAAAGATTGCTGTTGAGGAAATCATGATGAAAACCAAGGTCCTTTTTCCCAGAAAAATACACATGGACCATGACCCCTGTCCACCAAGTTGAAAATATCAAATTCAGACAGACACCCAGAAAAGGCAATAGAATATGGTGATTCTGGGTGCTATCTCTGGAATCTGATTGTGTGGATTCAAATCCCACCTTTGTCTCTTACTAGCTGTGAGACTTTGGGAAAGTTAACTTCTCTGTGCCTCAATTTCTTCAACTGTAAAGTAAGGATAGTAATTATCTACTTCCCGTAGTTGTTGTGAGAATTACATGAGGTAATGTAGGTAAAGCTGCTTAGTATAGTGCCAGGAAGATAAATGTTAGCTATTATTATTATTATTATTATTAAGACTGAGTTTCACTCTGTCACCCAGGCTGGAGTGCAGTGGTGCCTTGCAGGTTCCAGTGATTCTCCTGCCTCAACCTAGGATTACAGGCACCTGCCACCACGCCCAGCTAATTTTTGTATTATTAGTAGAGACGGAGTTTCACCATGTTGGCCAGACTGGTCTCAAACTCCTGACCTCAAGTAATTCACCCATTTCTGCCTCCCAAAGTGCTGGGATTACAGGCGTGAGCCACCGCGCCCGGCCTAGCTATATTGTGATGATAACAAGCAGACAGTATGGGCAATTTCCTCCCTGCCTTGAGAACTCCTATTTACTCCTCAGAGTCCAGCTTGGATGTCCAATTCTCTGGAGACCTTCCCTGGCAGAGCTGTGTCATATGTCACTCTTTCTATGTTCCTAAAGCACCCTGTAATAATAACTATTAGTTTGTTGAGTGCTTACCGTATGCCCAGACATAGTTCTAAGCACTTTATAAGTGTTTAGCTCATTTAGTTCTTCCCCCCACCGCCTTTTTTTCTTTCAATAACTTTGATATAGCTCATTTAATTCTTATTAGAGCCTGGAGGAGGATACCATTATTAGCTTATTTAATTCTTTTTTTTTTTTTTTTTTTTTTTTGAGACGGATTCTCGCTCTGTCGCCCAGGCTGGAGTGCAGTGGCCGGATCTCAGCTCACTGCAAGCTCCGCCTCCCGGGTTTACACCATTCTCCTGCCTCAGCCTCCCGAGTAGCTGGGACTACAGGCGCCCGCCACCTCGCCCGGCTAGTTTTTTGTATTTTTTTGGTAGAGACAGGGTTTCACCGTGTTAGCCAGGATGGTCTCGATCTCCTGACCTCGTGATCCGCCCATCTCGGCCTCCCAAAGTGCTGAGATTACAGGCTTGAGCCACCGCGCCCGGCCAGCTTATTTAATTCTTATAAGGGCCCGGAAGAAGGTACTATTATCATTGTTTTTTGACAGATGAGAAAACTAAGGCACAGATAAGTTAAATAACTTCCTAAAAATCATACAGAAGATTAAAAAACAAACAAACCAACCTGGATTTGAATACAGAAAGCACATATCCTCAAAGTGTCCGCACATATCTCTGTTGTGTGTACCCTTCTCCCTGCTCTGGAGGTGATATCTTCTGTCCTCTGCCCCAAGCCAGGAGTGGGGTTAACCTCAATCAGTGGTGACTCTCAACGTCCTTCCATGATTCCCAGGTTTTTGCACTGCCTTAGGGCGCCCCCGTGAGGCCGCTTCGCCCCCCACCATGTTCCAGCGCCTCACCAGCCTCTTCTTCAGCACCCCCTCGCCCCCTGAAGACCCCGACTGCCCCCGCGCCTTCGTGTCGGAGGAGGATGAAGTGGACGGCTGGCTCATCATTGACCTGCCGGGTGAGGTCTGGGTCTGCCTCCTGGGCCTGTGAAGTCATTCTAAGGGCAGATGGCCGAGCAGAGGGGAAGGGCGCTGCTGGGGGATTGGGGAGTCCCCCAAGCCTACTGGAGGTGAGGTCACGGGACCCCTTCCCATGAGAGCCGGGGCCCTCTCCTGGCGGCCCAGGAGAGGCCGCACCTCAGGTCCCTTAGGGCAGCAGGGCGAGACTCCTGGCCCGTGGGTGCCCCGGGGAGCTGCGGACGGGCTGCGGGTCTGACTAACGATGCCCTTTCTCTCCCCGCCCCCTTGTCCGGTGTGTGTGTGTGTCCCTCCTCGCTGCTCCCCTCCTCTGCACGGCTCCCAACCCGCGCCCCTTAGACAGCTACGCGGCTCCACCCAGCCCCGGGGCCGCCTCTGCCCCCGCGGGCCGCCCTCCGCCCGCGCCCTCCTTGATGGACGAGAGCTGGTTTGTTACCCCTCCCGCCTGTTTTACTGCAGAGGGGCCTGGACTCGGTCCCGCCCGCCTCCAGAGCAGCCCCCTGGAGGACCTCCTCATCGAGCACCCCAGCATGTCCGTTTACGTCACCGGCAGCACCATAGTGCTGGAGCCCCGGCCCCCTTCCCCGCTCCCGGACGCGGCCCTGCCAGACGGCGACCTCAGCGAAGGGTGAGCGAGCCGGGGGCGGAGCCTGGATGCCCAGGGAGACGGATCTTGGAGGCCAGGGTCCAGGCCAGGAGGCTGGGGTAGCGGGGCCAGGAGCCCGCCCCGCGCTCGAGGGGGTAGCGGCCTTGGGAGAGTTGCCTTTGAGACAAAGTAGGGGGCCCGTGAGCCGCAGGGCGAGGCTAGAAGCCGGCCTGAGGATGGAGGGGCTGGGCTGGGCTGTTGGGTGGGAGAGGCGTGGCTTAGTGGCCGGGGCGAGGCTTGGGAGGGAGGGCCCGGCTAAGAGGCCGGGGCGGGATTTGGAGGCTTGAGGAGCGTGGCTGCAGAGTCTAGGGAGTGGGCCTTAA
The DNA here is from genome assembly GCF_002776525.5 of Piliocolobus tephrosceles. Lineage (NCBI taxonomy): Eukaryota > Metazoa > Chordata > Mammalia > Primates > Cercopithecidae > Piliocolobus > Piliocolobus tephrosceles. The sequence continues at coordinate 7,495,566 of NC_045453.1, forward strand.
AACAGAAAGGCAAGGGTGGAATGGGGAGTGGGGGGTCCAGTCTTCCCCGAGGTCCAGTTTACCTGTTATGGGCTAGAACCGAGGAGACACCTCCGGGTTGGTACCCACAAGAAGGGCGTCGGGCACCCCAATCTGAACGGACACAGAACTGCGCCAAAGCAAGGGTGGGAGATGGCAGCGCCCCCTAGCCCCCCCCCGACCCGGCTTACCCGGCTTGACCGAGCCTCGCTCTGTCCCCACAGGGAGTTGGCGCCCGCCCGCCGCGAGCCCCGGGCCGGGCGCCACGTCGCTCCTCTCCCAGCGCGGGCGGCGCTGCTGGAAAAGGCGGGCCAGGTGCGGCGGCTGCAGCGGGCCCGGCAGCGGGCGGAGCGCCACGCGCTGAGCGCCAAGGCGGTGCAGCGACAGAACCGAGCCCGCGAGAGCCGTCCGCGCCGGTCCAAGAACCAGGGCAGCTTCATCTACCAGCCGTGCCAGCGCCAGTTTAACTACTGAGCGTCCACCGGCCGCGCCGCGAACCCCCTGCTGACTCCTGATCCCTGTTGGGCACCTCCGACGCCTCGGGCTGGACACCGAAACCTCCCTTCTTAAAGCGTGTGAGGTTAGGTGATAGCCGACACCCTCAATATCCCCATCTCTGATCGTCTAATCTGCCTCTGAACCCCTTCAAGACCCCTTCACCCTCACTCCTGGCCCCCAAACCCAGCATCTAATCATCCATGCCCCCTACTCCTGACCCCTCCATCCTTTCTTCTCTGGTCCCCATCCCTGTCTTGCCCCTTCACCCTTGCCCTTCAGTCCTCTACCTCTGGCCCACCCCTATTTCTGAAAGCTTCTTCCAGTCCCTGATCTGGCTCATTCCTCACTTTCAACTCCCACCTTACATGAGTCACACTATCCCATGGTTGGCATTACACTTACTCCTGTTCCCTTATTCTTCATTCCCAGTAATTCCCTCCCAAATGGTGGGGACCCTGAGCCCAGCTCTGACCAGGTAGAGCCTTTGCAGCCTGGGCTGCTGTCATTGCCCTCTAGTAAGGGCTCAGGGTTTTGCTAATTTTAGTCTCCCCTTCCTTCTGCCTTGGGGACAGTACTCTGTGGAGCTACTTAGGCCTGGAAAAGTACAGTATGTAGAAGAGGACTGTGAGATGTGAGTTAGAGGGAGAAGACGGAGGGAATCTAGGGAACGAGGCAGCCTATTGGAGATGCGACAGGACAGACACGTTGAGAAGCTGCAGGGAGCAGGGCACCAAGGGAGTGTGCACTGTGCTTGCTCAGAGAGGCCAAACCCTGCTCCCAGGCTGAAGCCTGGAGTCTGCCCCCACTTCCCTTTTCTATAATCCACCCTTGTGCAGGCCCCGGAATCTGAAGGGCTTAGTACCTTGCCACTCTACCCCTGACATGTCACCCGAGTAGAAGCTGGGCAAGGCCCCCACCATCCTGGCCATCTTTTCACAAGCCCAAGGTGCTAGAACTAGCTTAGGGGACATGCAGGCCACAGGGCTTCTAGGCGGGGGAAGGGCACACACTCTGGGTCAGAGTGCAGAGCAGGATGCTGGAGGACACACCGTGGGGTGAAGTCATCCCAAGGCTGACAGCTCAGCTTTCCCCTTGCCTCTGGCCTTGTATTTCACACCCTGCTCAGTATGGCTAGCCAGCAATCCTGAGTAGGAGTCCAGGACCCCCACTGTCCCAATCTGCAAATTGTTCCTATCCAGGTTCAGGGCCTTCAGGGGCCTCTTTTCATTTTCTCCCACAGGCCTCTCTTTCTTTCTAGGTTGCTGGGGAGAGATGGGTGCCCTGTGGTCCCCCTCCCCTCCTCCTCCAGTAAGTACCTGGAGGAGGGAACCTGAATCCCTGGGGGAGACAGACGGGGCAGGGGCCACCGGCCTCCCCCTTCTTGTGGTGAGACTGAATTTTGGGCTCAGACACCAGCAACAGCCTCTTGGGATGCCCCGAGTTGCTTACCATTTCCTCTTGCTAGCCACCCTTTTCTAGTGTGTGCCACTCTTCCTTGGAACTTTTAAGACTTCTTGGTACATATGAACGTAAGTCCTCCCCTCACCCCAACTCTAGGTTTCCAGGCCTCACAGCCAAGCTGAGGCTTGGAGAAAACTGCATTCCCATGAGGGCAAAGGCAGCTGCCCTCCCTGACCCTATAGCCCCAGGCCTCATGGGGGGATATGTGGGGAAGGGATGGGGTATCCCCATGGATGCTGGGATGAGGACAGAGGAATACCTGATGGGGTCTCCTATTCCAGGGAATAAGCCAAATTAACACTAAAAACGGATCAAAGCTCCCACGCCAGTCCACTAGGGCCCCAGTAGTTGACAGCCTTGCTCCTCTCCCCAAGTTCTCCTTCAGTTACAACCTAGTTGCTTTTATTCTTCCAGCTACCACTTGGGCACTTCACAACCAGCCTAGGGTCTTCGGCACCTCCAAGAGCTGAAACTCCCTCCAATCCTTCTTGCCTACTCCTCACTGCCAGCTGGGACCTAGGCTCAGTCCTGTGTGGTGCCCATGATCCTTCTGGTGGGGGAAGAGTTTAAGTTACAGGGCATTTGGCTCAAATTTTAAAAGACCTTTTCTTTACCTGTCTTTCTGGAGGCTCCTGTAGTTCTAGAACCCAATCTCTCACCTGGCAGGTTGCAAGGCTATTTTTTTGTACCTTTCCTGTAGATTCTGTAGCATTTGAGTGTGGCAATATTTTAATTGTGTATAGATTTCTAAAAACCAACACTACTCAGTCTCCTGCTAGTCTGACTCCTGAAGCATCAGCCCTTGTCATACTGTATTGACTGTGTACGTGCCTTTCACCTTGAGCATGCTTCAGGATTTTTTTTTTTAAACCACAGAACTTGAATACGTGAGGGAACCAGAGTTCAAAGTCCTATGCAACCTTAGGAGGGGGTTAGAGACTCTGTTTTGATCGATGTTTTCAGAGGCCCTAGAGTTTGTACCAGTTTGTGAGTATTAATGTCAGTACTACCAGCACTTTGCCAAAACTGTGTCAGAGGGACCCCTGTTTCTAGAGTGAGTCCCAGTTACATCAAAGAGTGACTTCCAGTTATTCCCCAGTTAAGTCTGAGTGGTTCCTTCAAGCTGGGTGTCTTTCCAGCCTTTGCCAGTCTAGTCCCAGCAGGGCACCGTGTGTGTATGAATGCAGTTTGGTGCTGTTTTAGAGTATGTATGCCTGCTCCCTAGCCCCCTGCCTGGAACCCTCTGATCAACTTGCTCTGACCTACAATGTCTTAGGTGCAACAAGGACCCCATCAGAGCTCTTGGATACCCCCCAGATCCATGTGGCTTTACATGAGGGGACTGAATGCAGACACACCATAGCCCCCTTCTACTACTTTCCCTCTCGCCCTGCCACCTAGTTCCACATGGAACCAACAAGTTGAGTGCATCCCTGTTGGGTGTTTTGAGACTGGCTGAAATGAGGAGATTTTGACCATGTGACGTGTCAACAGACTCAAGGAAACAACCACCTCAACTGGGTCATGTGGCATGCCTGTGTATGTGTGTAACAGAATTCTGATTGTTAGACTGTAATGCTATTCCTCTATGGGAGAAAAAAATTAATTAATATAAAGAAAAACAAATAAAAATCTATTTAAAGCACATGACCGGTTCTGCCTGAGTTGAGCTTAAGTATGAGAAGCACTTTGTAATCTTAAGCACAGTAGTGGCACAGGATATTATGATAAAGCTGGCTTTGGTTCTGGTGTGTGTGTCATGGGAGAGGAAGAGGGGAGATAAGCTTACTGGGAACAGAGCCAGACAATGGGGTCTGACTCATAAATGACTACTTTTAGAAGATCCTTATAATGCAAGATGCATACATGAAGACAGCTGAAATAGAGATGAGAATAAGAGCATGACAGAATGACCAACTCATCCTTTTGGTTTCAGGCACTGGGTTAGAGCAAGGGCAAGGAGCCACTGGAGGGAAAGGATGAAGTCTAGTCCTAGGGGAGATGCAGCAGAAGGCTGAAACCCAGGCTGAGACAAGGCCAGGGCCCCCAGCATCAGAGTCTCCTGAAAGTTGGGGGTAGGGTGGGACAGAAGCAGCTGGCTTTGGAGACTACATGCATTTTTTTTTTTTTTTTTTGAGGCGGAGTCTTGCTCTGTCGCCTGGACTGGAGTGCAGTGGCTGGATCTCAGCTCACTGCAAGCTCCACCTCCCGGGTTTACGCCATTCTCCTGCCTCAGCCGCCCGAGTAGCTGAGACTACAGGCGCCCGCCACCTCGCCCAGCTAGTTTTTTTGTATTTTTAGTAGAGACGGGGTTTCACCGTGTTAGCCAGGATGGTCTCGATCTCCTGACCTCGTGATCCGCCCATCTCGGCCTCCCAAAGTGCTGGGATTACAGGCTTGAGCCACCGCGCCCGGCCTGACTACATGCATTTTGAAGCAGGGCAGCCAGAGTGAAATGTAGTGAACATCTCTGAAATATACAACACAAAATAACCCCTCTAATTTGGGAGCTGCTCCATCTAACCACAGAACTGGACTGAAGGTGGAAACCTGACCTAAACTGGACTAGATTCATTTTTTTTTTTTTTGAGATGGAGTTTCACTCATTGCCCAGGCTGGAGTGCAATGGTACAATCTTGGCTCACCGCAACCTCTGCCTATTGGGTTCTAGCAATTCTCCTGCCTCAGCCTCCCCAGTAGCTTGGGTTACAGGCATGCACCACCATGCCCAGCTAATTTTGTATTTTTAGTAGTGATGGGGTTTCTCCATGTTGGTCAGGCTGGTCTCGAACTCCCGACCTCAGGTGATCTGCCCGCCTAGGCCTTCCAAAGTGCTGGGATTACAGGTGTGAGCCACCGCACCTGGCCCTGGACTAGATTCTTGATGCTGGCACAATCTTACAGGCCAGTCTGGGCTTACCTCCTGCATGGAAGAGATGTAAGCACAATTGTTTTGGATCTATCCACCATGCATATGGAGAAGCAATATGTGACGTGGTGAAAAAGTGCTGTCTCAGCTGCTGACAGCTTCCTGTCCCTAGAAAATCCTGGGTGGTCATTGATCTTCTCTAAGTTGGTTTTGTTATTTGCATCAAAAGAAATTTGAGCAATATATATCAAAGTACCTGGCACAGTGCTGAACAGGGTTAGTTTCTTCAAAGCCAAGAATGAGGTGAGGGAGCAAGTATGTACATTTTCCTCAACTTGCCAGGCAGACATCTCAGGTGCAATGAGGACTAGATGGGAATTCCATTCACAAAGAAGGCTGTGTCTGCTTATTTAAGGTCCAAAGAAAGAGCTTATCACCCAAAAATCCCTTACCAATAACATAACTTTATGTTCTATGACAATGACATTTATTTAACACATTATTTCGCATTGTACAAATCCTTAGATTCTCTTTATTCACTGGTCCATTTCTACAACAAATACATCCAAAACACTATATAATAAAATTATTTACAACATTTCCAAATGAGAAGATTGCTTTTGCCCCCACTACTGCTATTCACACACAGTACTTCCACAGCACAATACATCATTAGGAGATCTAAAAATGCTCACCCTGTACTCTAGGCTGCTTAGGAAATGTGAAAACTAATAACATTTATAATGGCATTAGCTCCTTTCAATACAAGACAACATTTTAGAAACCCTGAACTTCAACTTGCAACACCAAAAGGGCTCAACAATCCTGCTTTCCCCATTGCACTTTATGAAACAGGTTGCAGGGACTAGGAAAAGGGCCACATTATTAAAATTACTAACTGTACAGAAATTGATTTAAAAAAGTCACAGCTCAAAATTGCTCTTTGTAAAAGTCACACACATTTACAAGTATCAAGTCGCCGTCCTGCTTCTTTACTTGGATTTTCTTCGCTTGGATTGCACCGCACTGGTTATGTCTGTGGGGGGAAAGAAAGGACGTGTTCAGTGGAGGTAACACTTTATAGCAGTACCCTTTAGGCAGTCCACAACAAGCAGGGCAGACTCAAGGAGAGCCCTACTTGACTCAGAATCTGTCTAAGAGGTGCTCTGAATGGAGCACAGGCTTTTGCTTGATGACCTATGTGGGAAGAGGGTGTGGTCCTGCATTGGGCAGAATTGGGGGAATGTGACAAAGACGGTGGGCGATGAAGCACACTGACTAGAGAAAGTGCAGGGTGGAGAGAGCCTTTGTAGCTGGGCAATTCACCCACTGTTTCCCTCACCAGGTCCCATCATACAACGAAGTATGAATAGATAGATTGACAATGCTTTTGGTGGAAATCAACGAATAATGCCATAAGCAAGTGAGTAAGTTGTGTTAGAGTGCAAAACAAAACCTGCCTTGGGATCCCTTTTGGAGCCAAGCTATTGTTTCACAGTAAGGAACCATTTTTGTCATGCTATAGTCAAGGTCTAAACAACATGACCATGGGCCCTGGTCAGTGAGTGTCCACTATGGCCCAGCCAGTTATATCAAGACTGTGGAAGGCTGGGCGTGGTGGCTCACATCTATAATGCCAGCACTTTGGGAGGCCGAGGCAGGTGGATTGCCTGAGGCCACGAGTTTGAGACTAGTTTGGCCCATCTCTACTAAAATACACAAAAATCAGCAGGGCGTGGTGATGTGCGCCTGTAATCCCAGCTACTCAGGAGGCTGAGGCAGGGGAATTGCTTGAACCAGGGAGGTGAAGGTTGCAGTAAGCTGAGATCCCACCACTGTACTCCAGCCTGGGTGACAGCGAGACTCCGTCTCAAAAAAAAAAAAAAAAAAAAAAAGACTGTGGATACATCAGTCATGAATGCAATTCAGAACAAGCAAGAGCCTGCTCTGAGTCCAAGTGAGCCTGAAGGTTTCATGGAAGAGGGGAACTAAGTGATTTACACACAGAATGACAGTGACATAAAGGAAAATGACTATGTTTTGATTCCTTTAGTTTCTCTTGTCTTAACTTAATCTTATGCCAGACTTAAACAGTGTTTCTTAAAAACATTTTAGGCCAGGCGCCGTGGCTCATGCCTGTAATACCAGCACTTTGGGAGGTCGAGGTGGGCGGATCACCTGACGTCGGGAGTTCGAGACCAGCCTGACCAACTTGGAGAAACCCCATCTCTACTAAAAATACAAAATTAGCCAGGCGTGGTTGCACATGCCTGTAATCCCAGCTACTAGGGAGGCTGAGGCAGGAGAATCGCTTGAACCTGGGAGGCAGAGTTTGCAGTGAGCTGAGATCACACCATTGCATTCCAGCCTGGGCAACAAGAGCAAAACTCTGTGTCAAAAAAAAAAAAAAAAAAAAAAAAGGGTTTGGCCAGGTGTGATGGCTCACACCTGTAATCCCATCACTTTGGGAGACTGAGGCAGGAGGCTCAGTTGAGCCCAGAAGTTTTGAGGCCAGCCTGGGCAAGATGGTGAGAACCCATCTCTACAAAAAGAAAAGAATTAGCTGGGCATGGTGGCACATGCCTGTAGTCCCAGCTACTTAGGGGACTGAGGTGGGAGGATCACTTGAACCCAGGAGTTCATGGCTGAAGGAGTTCAAGGCTGAAGTGAGCTATGTTCATGCCACTGTACTCCAGCCTGGGTGACACAGACCCTGTCTCTATTAAAAAAAAAAAAAAAATCTACACAAAGTTATGGCAGAGTACAGTGAATAGCTTGAAGCTCTCCAAATGTAAACACTTCTTTAGAATCTTATATTGATTTCAAAAGGTCACCTTCATATTCTGGTTTTAATATGAAAAGTGTTCTAAAATTACTTCTCATCAAGGAGAAGAAAAATGCTTCTAGTATATCAATACAAAAGATGAATCAGATTTACCCATTTCTGGTAAGTAGGCTGAATTTTCTGATACTGCATATTAGGTTGTATTCTAAGCAAATTTTACTTTGTCTTTTGTATCACAATATTTTGCGAACCCAGACTCTAATAAATATGTAGATTTTAAGGAAAAATTTTACTACTCTGTTAGCTAAGGTGACTGCTAAGAAGTGAGGCCTAGGCCAGGTGCGGAGGCTCACACCTGTAATCCCAGCACTTTGGGAGGCTGAGGCAGGCGGATCACCTGACGTCAGGAGATCCAGAGCAGCCTGACCAACGTGGAGAAGCCCCATCTCTACTAAATAATACAAAATTAGCCAGGTGTGGTGGCGCATGCCTGTAATCCCAGTTACTTGGGAGGCTAAGGCAGGAGAATTGCTTTAGCCTGGGAGGTGGAGGTTGTGGTGAGCCGAGATTGTGCCATTGCACTCCAGCTTGGGCAACAAGAGCAAAACTCCGTCTCACAAAAAAAAAATAATAATAATAATAAAAAGAAGTGAGGTCTAGATGAATTTCCAAGAGGTGCCCAGTAATTTCATTCAGGCCTCTGTTGGTGGAAATTTCAGTATGTTTATCTTCTCAAAGGTCATTGTTTTTTTGTGCCATGTGGTAGAATCAGTCTTTCTGATTTACTCATTAGTCTTTTACTAATCAGAAGACAGTTAATCTGCCGGGATGTTAATAATGGTGTTCTTTATTTTAATTCATGTAAATTAAGAGTCTCACAGAGCCCACACAACTCCCTAAAATCAACTCTTCAGGTCCAAATCTCAAGCTTTATTTTCACTGCAGCAAATCTGTCATGTGCAGTAAAAATAGGCAGGGTTTTTGTCTTGACAGTGTTCATCCTCAGAAAAACATTCATTAATTAGGTCAACTTTGGAAGCTTTTCCCTTGTTGTGATATGAAGGATCAAGTGGTATGTCTGAGAAACATATGTGGCTGGGAAAAGAAGTGGGTAGTGGAGTGTGGGTGAGAATCAACATCAGGCTCCCCCTCCTTCCTTGCTTGTTCCCATTTGTCACTGCTCCGAAGCACCCAATGAACTGGCAGGCTGCCTCTGAGCGTGAATCAATGAGTGGGGCCAGGAATAAACAAATGACTTGTGCTAGAAACTGCAAAAAAAACCCACAAACACACCATTAAAAACCCTCATCTTTTGGATACTATGGTTGGTGGGGAGAAGTGGTGAAGGATGTACTTTCATATTTCCATGAGGAAAAAAATAAATTTTAAACTGAGTTTATGCCGGGCGCGGTGGCTCAAGCCTGTAATCCCAGCACTTTGGGAGGCCGAGGCGGGCGGATCACGAGGTCAGGAGATCGAGACCATCTTGGCTAACATGGTGAAACCCCGTCTCTACTAAAAATACAAAAAATTAGCCGGGCGTGGTGGCGGGCGCCTGTAGTCCCAGCTACTAGGAGGCTGAGGCAGGAGAATGGCATAAACCCGGGAGGCGGAGCTTGCAGTGAGCCGAGATCAGGCCACTGCACTCCAGCCTGGGCGACACAGCCAGACTCCATCTCAAAAAAAAAAAAAAAAAAAAAAAAAACT
>NC_045453.1:7505003-7648479 GCF_002776525.5 Piliocolobus tephrosceles
AAAAAAAAAAAAAAAAAAAAAAAAAACTGAGTTTGAAGTCTCCATCACCTTCCCTGGATAAATCCAGTCAATCTGAGTCAGAGAGCAAACCTCAGACTCAAAATGTCTAAAACCAAACTTGGGATTTTCACCTCCAACAGTGAGGTCCTTTGCCACTGTTCCCCATCATGTCTGAAAAAAAGATTTTTTGACGAGTTGTTTTGTTTTGGTAGTCGATTTTATACTCCTTCCAAAATGTTACCACTTTTACTACTCTAATGAATCGGCAAGTTACTTTTTTTTTTTTTTTTGAGACAGTCTTGCACTGTCACCCAGGCTGGAGTGGCGATCTGAACTCACTGCAACCTCTACCCCCTGGGTTCAAGCAATTCTCCTGCCTCAGCCTCCCTAGTAGCTAGGATTACAGGCGCACACTACCACACCCAGCTAATGCTTGTATTTTCAGTAGAGATGGGGTTTCACCATGTTGGCCAGGCTGATCTCAAATTCCTCACCTCGACTGATCTGCCCGCCTCAGCCTCCCAGAGCGTTGGGATTACAGAAGTGAGCCACTGAGCCTGGCCACAAATTAAGGTAAGAAATTCTAGGTAGGCCGGGTGCAGTGGCTCACGCCTGTAATCCCAGCACTTTGGGAGGCGAGGCGGGCGGATCACAAGGTCAGGAGATCGAGACCATCCTGGCTAAGACGGTGAAACCCCGTCTCTGCTAAAAATACAAAAAATTAGCCGGGCGCATTGGCAGGCGCCTGTAGTCCCCGCTACTCGGGAGGCTGAGACAGGAGAATGGCGTGAACCCGGGAGGTGGAGCTTGCAGTGAGCCGAGATCACGCCACTGCAATCCAGCCTGGGTGATGAGCAAGACTCCATCTCAAAAAAAAAAAAAAACCAACCAAATTCTAGGTAAGTGATGTAGAGGCTAATGATCCAGTCAGGGTGTACCTCAGACTGTGACTGGCACACTGTTCCTAAAGGCTGCCTGGCCTGTGAACCTACCTTCAGTTTTTTAATCATCAGTGATTTTACAAAATTAGTGTCTCTTCACAGATAGACAAACAGTTCAAACTCTAGCAGTGCAGTCAGATCATTTATATCCATGTCTTAGAACATGGATAGAACATGGGTGGTAAAGAACTGGGTCAATAACAATCTTTGAGGTGACTGTCCAAGTATGTCATTGGGGGAACATTTAAATTTGTAACCTAATAGAGGGATTTTTCAGCCTGGTTGCCTCATTTTGACCTTAAGCAAATTTGACCAAATCTACAGTACAAAGCTCTACTTAATCCTCTATCTAGTATGTGACCTCCACCAACCACGGAGCTTTAGAAATGGACTTTGACCTTGCTCACATCATTGTGCCTTTCACTGTCTGTACTACTTCTACCCAAGACGTCTACGTAATTGTAAAAAATTCTGGGAATTGGCAAGGTGCGGTGGCTCACACCTATAATCCCAGCATTCTGATTAGCAGAGGTGGGCAGATCACTTGAGGTCAGGAGTTCAAGACCAGCCTGGCCAACATGGCGAAACCCCATCTCTTCTAAAAATACAAAAATTAGCCGGGCGTGGTGCTGCACGCCTGTAGTCCCAGCTACTCGGGAGGCTGAGCCAGGAGAATCACTTGAACCTAGGAGGCAGAGGTTGCAATGAGCCGAGATCAAGACACTGCACTCCAGTCTGGGTGACAGAACAAGACTCTGTTTCAAAACAAACAAACAAAAAAAATTCTGGATATTTTCTTTCACAATTTGCATGGCTGGTTTCTAAATGAAGCTACTAGAGTACACTTTCAGGTGGTTACTCTTCAGGGTTTTCTCCCATGACATTATCAATATATGTTCACTTGCATATCTACAATAATACTTCTGCTTTAATTCAGTATATCTGTATACCCTGTGTTTTTTTAGACAGTTGCTTCACTGGCTGTGGCTAGGGTGGGGCTATCACCTACTTTGCTGTCAGAGGGACACCAAGGGCTGCTGATAATTACAGATTGCTCTGAACTTTCCTTAAATTAACATATTTTCCTGGTTCCAAACTTATGCTTTGAACTTCATGTTTTTAACTACCTTTTAAAAAAATAATTACCTTTTTCCCAGGTGAAAATATAACAAAAACTATTCTAAATGGAGGAATAAATAATGATAAAGAAAACTAGAAAAATCAGCGAGGCACAGTGGCTCACGCCTATAATTCCAGAGCTTTGGGAGGCCGAGGCAGGCGGATCACGAGGTCAGGAGATCGAGACCATCCTGGTTAACACAGTGAAACCCCGTCTCTATTAAAAAATACAAAAAATTAGCCAGGCGTGGTGGCGGGCGCCTGTGGTCCCAGCTACTTAGGAGGCTGAGGCAGGAGAATAGTGTGAACCTGGGAGGCAGAGCTTGCAGTGAGCTGAGAGTGCCACTGCACTCCAGCCTGGGCAACAGAGCAAGACTCCATCTCAAAAAGAAAAAAAAGAAAACTAGAAAAATTATTTGTGTTTTTGTGGCAAATTCACCATGTCAGGAAGGAGACCACTCATTTGCATGTTTGTAAACAACACATCTGATCAGGTGCAATTTTAAAAAGTGATTTGTGGCAGCTAATTTTTGTGTAATTATAAGTGACCCAACCAACCAAAACAATGGATCAAAGAATGACCAAAAACCATGAGGGCCTTCCTGGACTTGCCCAGAAATCATCCATCCCACCTGCTCTGATCTGGCCATCTGGCAGGCCTTGGCCAGCATGATGTAAGCAAACTCAGCTCTCACAGCAGAAGCATGATTAATGTCACTGGTTCTCCAACAATACAAAAACAGCAACACTTTTAATTACAAACTGCTCATACTGTTTCTCAGCTTCAGAGATTTTCACGAAAAACACAGTATGTTTCTGATTTTGCTTGTATATGATATGTATGACCAAACTCTTATTAAATGCAAAAAGAAGAAGCCCCCTTTCCCCCTCAAAACTTTAAAAAGTGCTGATTCTGCAGGAAGATACTTCATTCATATTTCAGGTACCTAGCACTGCATATGTCCCCACATTTGAAGTGCATCCATTTTAGAAACCAGCTTGATATTTTGTGATCACATTCTGGGTATGGGTTTAAATACAATCACAGTAAATTATTTTGTAACTTGGTTCACATTTTTGGATACAATATACAGGCCAAAAATATGCATAATTATTCTTTAATTTGGCTCCAAGAGCTTTAACAGTGAAAAACCAAAAGGGCTACAGTACTAATTTCTGATTTAAAAGGTAACTGTGATACTATGATATATAATTTTTGGTTTTTGTCCCACGTTCCTGGCTCATAGCTCCTGTAACTCTTGTAATTTCCTAAGTGACTGAGCAATCTTTTGTTAAAATATTTGGCTTTTTGCCCATGGTTCTTGAAACAGCTCTGAGGTTGAGTTGATCACAAATGGCCAACTCTTCTATCAATCATGCCTATGTAATGAAGCCCCACTAAAAATCCAAAAGGGACCTACCTCCCCTTCCCCTTCTTCCTCCATACAAAAACAAACAAAAAACAAAACAAAACAAAAAAAAAAAACCACAAAAGGACTGAATTCAGGGGGCTTCCCAGAAGGTGAACAAGAACATATCCACCTGCTAAGAGAGTGGTGCACCAACTCCACAGGGATGGAAGCTTCTACACTTGGGACCCACACAGACCTTGCCCTATGTATCCCTTCATCTGGCTGTTCATTTATATCCTTTAAAACAGTGGTCCCCAACCTTTTTGGCACCAGGGATTGGTTTCGTGGAAGACAATTTTTCCACGGACTAGGGGTTGGGGGGATATGGTTTCAGGATGAAACTGTTCCACCTCAGATTCTCAGGCATTAGTTAGATTCTCATAAGGACCACGCAACCTCTCTCTCTCGCATGCACAGTTTACAGTAGGGTTCACACTCCTATGAGAATCTAATGTCACCTCTGATTTGACAGGAGATGGAGCTCAGGCAGTAATGCTCGCTTGCCCACCACTCACCTCCTGCTGTGCGGCCTAGTTCCTAACAGCTCACAGACCACTACTAACCAGTCCACGGCCCGGGGATTGGGGACCACTGCTTTAAAATATCAGCAGGGCATGGTGGCTCATGCCTGTAATCCCAGCACTTTGGGAGGTGAAGGTGGGAGGATCACTTGAGCCCAGGAGTTCTAGACCAGCCTGGGCAACAGGGTGAGTCCTGTTTCTACAAAAAATTAAAACTTCAGCTAGCCATGGTGGTGTGTGCCTGTAGTCTCAATTACTCAGGAGGCTAAGGCGGGAGGATTGCTTGAGCCCAAGAGTCTGAGGCTGCAGTGAGTGATGACAGTGCCACTGCACTCCAGCCTGGGTGACACAGTGAGACCCTGTCTCGAAAAAACAAAACAAAACTGGCTGGGCAGGGCATGGTGGCTCACGTCTGTAATCCCAGCACTTTGGGAGGCCGAGGCAGGTGGATCATTCGAGGTTAGGAGTTCGAGACCAGCCTGGCCAACATGGTGAAACCCTATTTCTACTAAAGATATAAAAATTAGCTGGGTGTGGTGGTACACACCTGTAATCCCAGCTACTTGGGAGGCTGAGGCACAAGAATTGCTTGAACCCGGGAGACGGAGGTTGCAGTGAGCCAAGATCATGCCACTGCACTCCAGCCTGGGCGATAGAGCGAGACTCCATCTAAAAATAAATAAATAAATAAAAATAAAATAAAAGTAAAAATTAAAAAAAAAATCTTTCATATGGGAGGCCAATGTGGGAGATCACTTGAGGTCAGGAGCTCAAGATCAACCTGGGCACACAGGGAGACCCCGTCTCTACAAAAAAATTAAAAAATTAGCCCAGCGTGGTGATGCACACCTATAGTTTCAGCTACTTGGGAAGCTGAGGTAGAAGGATCATTTAAGCTCAGGAGTTCAAGGTTGCAGTGAGCCATGATCATGCCACTGTACTCTAGCCTGGGTGACAGAGTGAGAACCTGCCTCAAATGGGAAAAAAAAAAAAAAAGGGCCAGGCACAGTGGCTCACACCAGTAATCCCAGCACTTTGGGAGGCCAAGGCAAGTGGATCACTTGAGGTCAGGATTTCGAGACCAGCCTGGTCAACATGGCGAAACTCCATCTCTACTAAAAAAAAAAAAATACACACACACACACACACACACACACACAAATTAGCCAGGCATGGTGGTGCAAGCCTCTGTAATGCCAGCAACCCGGGAGGTTGAGGCATAAGAATCGCTTGAACCTGGGAGGTGGAGGTTGCAGTGAGCTGAGATCGTGCCACTGTACTTCAGCCTGGGCGACAGAGTGAGACTCTGTCACAAAACAAAACAAAACAAAACAAGAAAAAAAGAAAAAGCTTTATAATAAACTGGTAAACATGTTTCCCTGAGTGCTATCAGCCATTCTAGCAAATTAACTGAACCTGGTTAGGAGGGTTTCATGGAAACTCCAATTTTTAGCCAGCTAGTCAGAAGCACAGGTGAAAGAACCTGGAGCTTGTACCTGGCATTGGAAGTGGGCAGCAGTCTTGTGGGACTGAGCCCTCAAACCTGTGGATCTGATACTATCTCCAGGCAGATAGTGTCAGAATTGAATTGGAGGACACCCAGCTGGTGTCTGAGGCAGGACTGATTGCTTGCTTGACGTGTGGGGAAAAAAACACCTTACATCTGGTGTCAGAAGTGTGTTGTGAGAGTATAGCAGGAGAAACTGAGTCTGTTTTTCTCCTCATACACAGTAACTTAACCAGGGACAGTTAGAGAATGATGGCCTGAGGTCTTGTGACTGATGTGGGTATCTATCTATACATGACTGTGATTCCAGGGGCTGGCCAGAGCTATGCCATTCTTTAGGGAGACACTTAGCACCCCTCCGTGCAAGAACACAAAGCCTGAGAGTCATTGTGGCCTCTTCTAAGCCAATTGCTAAGCCTCAAAGCAAGGATGTGCCAGGCATTCCAACATCACCACTGCCACCGTGGGACAAGTTTCAGTTTAAGTGTACAGGCTTATTCCCCACCCCCAACATGCCCTAAAAACAGGTTCTAGCTTTCCATCTCTTCTTGGCTGGTAGTTCTCTACAGAGCGGTTCTACTTTGAGCATCTCTTCTTAACTGTCCCAGTTGCTTCTTAGATTCTTTCTGGTGCCCTGTAAATAACACTTTAGTACCTTGAGGCTCTGGGCTGAGGTCAAGGTTCCAAAAATCTGGTGTGTGACATCTCTAAAGGCCAATACCTTTTCCCTGCTTTACAGGTAATTACATACCATATTCTATAGCCTAGAAGATCTTGCTCTTTTGGGAAAGTGAAAGACATGCAGAACTGAGGGGAAGCAGATTTTCCCACAGAACTCTAGGCATGTTCCCTTTTAGGCTTTAAGTTTAGTACTTCAATATACTGAAAAGTGTGCTTCCTTCCAAACTAGTTTCTGCCTAGAGATGATTCCCAGGGAGGAGGAAGGAAGTTTTTGGCTTCGTATCTCCACCTAAAGTTAGGATACCTAACAGGACCCTGACAGTATTCCTAGAAAAGAAAGAAGGCCCGTCTCACCTTTGCCCCTTAACTCTCCAGCAGGCTGAGTATGGTGATGGTACTTTGTACACCTCAATTTTACCTGTATATGACCTCTGGCCTATTCCCAGAGGCTCTTGTGAGGTATCGTGACATTCTTGCCTACAGACATAACCTGCCAAGAGCAGCTGAGTCCTCAGATCCATGTCTAGTGTCTAGTGTGAGTGCACCAGAATCTACCTGGTCTTTAGGCTGGCATCCCAATGATACTTGACCGTTTCTCAGCAGTCCTGCTGGTATCAGGTACTCAGCCAGGATCCCAGCTCTTACCTTACCCAAACTGAACTATTCAAGTTCAGCACATTTCCTAAGAGAATAATATGGTCACTGCCTCAACTTAAATGTCATGTCATTTTTTTCCAGAAAGCCTTCTCTGACCTGGCAGAAGAGCAAGGTATCCCAGCTATATGCTCTTACAGTGCCATGTAATTTTGCTAGCATAGCATTTAATACTTAACACAGAGTATTAGAATCCGTCTTTCAATGTGGTGAGGAAAGAGACTCTCTTTTTTTTTGTTTTTTGTTTTTTTTTGAGATGGAGTCTCGCTCTGTTGCCCAGGCTAGAGTGCAATGACACGATCTCGGCTCACTGCAACGTCCACCACCCAGGTTCAAGCAATTCTCCTGCCTCAGCGTCCCCAGTAGCTGGGATTACAGGCACCCACCACCGTGCCCAGCTACTTTTTGTATTTTGAGTAGAGACAGGGTTTCACCATGTTGGTCAGGCTGGTCTCAAACTCCTGACCTCAGGTGATTTACCCAACTCGGCCTCCCAAAGTGCTGGGATCACAGGCGTGAGCCATCGCACCTGGCTGAGACTCTGTCTTTTCACTAAATAATCTCAGGGCCTGACATGTAGTAAATATTTAATACATATTTGATAGACGGTTACTCATCTGATAATTACTGATTGGTACATCTCTGTATTTGGCCCCATACTAGGCACCAGGGATACAGTAGTTAGCAAAATCAGACATAATCTCCTGCCCTAACCAAGTATACATACTAATTACCTATGTCACAAACTGGCATAAAGTTATAGCTGTGGTATTATGAAGAAGAACCCGGTGCTGTGATTCCCCACAGCAGTGACAACTGAGCTAAGATAAGTAGGAAGGGTGGGATATTAAGGAGAAGAGAGGTGGGCAGAGAGAAGAGCACTCCCTGTAGTACTTGCAACATATGCACAGGCTTGTGATGAGAGGAATGAGGATGGCATGTCCAACTTGCCAAGGAAAGTGGGATGAGGCTGGGAGATGACAGGGCCGAGACCACACAGAAGCTTGTGGGCTAGGTTGAAGCTTCTGGACTTTAATCCTAATTACAATGGTAAATCACTGAAGGGTTTTAAGCTAGTAGGTAGTAGTGAAGATGGAAAACGGCCACCTGAGATAAAATGGGCAATATTTTGTGATGAATTTGATATAAGGGTGAGGGAAAGAGGTATTAAGGAGAACTTGTCTAATGGATAGATGGTGGTGCCATTTATTGAGATGAGGAACAATGGCAGAGGACCTCACTGTTGGAGGTGAAAATCACAGGTTTGGTTTTAGACATGTTGAGTCTGAGGTTCCAATAAGGATGTGCATGCAGTTGTCTAAGATCTCTAGGGGTCTGTACTAGAAACAGAAATACAAATTTGAGTCATCTGTGAAAGGTTGTAACTAAAGAAGAGGGGCATGACTGAGATCTATTACGGAGAAAATACAAATTTGAAGAGAAAAGGTGACTCAGGATCAAAGTTTGAGGAAGGTCACCATCTAATGGCTGGGAAGGGAGATCAAGGAGGAGCAGCTGGAGAGGTGGTAGCAGAAAACAACAGAGAGTTCTCGGTCACAGAACCCAAGGGAAAAGTTAATTCAAAAAGGAGATAGTAGTTAACAGAGAACACTCACAGGGTAAGGTTCTTAAGAAGGTCAGAGAAGATGGGATTAAAGGTATTGATGGAGAAACTGGCCTTAGACTTGAGGAAGGACAGCTGCTCTATTATAGTAAGCACAAAGGAGGATACTGGGAGATTTATTTCTTGGTGGTGGGAAGCTGACGGAATTCTATTTTCTCTGTGAAGAGGTCAGGGTCTCTACCGAGAGAGGGGGAGAAAGTGTGGACCAGAGATTTAAAAAGCGTAGAGAGTGGGAAAGAGAGCTGACCACAGAAACATGGAAAGATAGCTGGGCCATATTCAAGACCTATCTGATCACGAATTTAAAGTGGAATGAGCTGGGCGTGATGGCTCAGCCTGTAATCCCAGCACTTTAGAAGCTGAGGCAGGCAGATCACTTGAGGTTAGGAGTTCGAGACCAGCCTGGCCAACATGATGAATCCCTGTCTCTAGTAAAAATAGAAACATTAGCCAGGCGTGGTGCATGCACCTGTCATCTCCTGAGGCAGGAGAATCACCTGAACCTGGGAGGTGGAGGTTACAGTGAGCCAAGATCACGACACTGCACTCCACCCTGGGCAACAGAATGAGACTCCATCTCAAAAAAAAAAAAAAAAAAAAAACATGGACTCAAGGCCAGGTGTGGTGGCTCATGCCTACAATTCCAGCTTTGGAAGGCTGAGGCAGGAGGATTACTTGAGCCTAGGAATTCAAGGCTGCAGTGAGCTGTGACTGTGCCACTGCACTCCAGCCCAGGCAATAAAGTGAGACCCTGTCTCAAACACAAACAAAACACAACAACAACAAAAACCAGTGGAATAAATCTGCCCTGTTATGTTCTTTTTTCCAGCAGTGCTTGTTGCTCTTGTGTACACACACAGAAAACACATAGTTAAATGAACAAATAAAGGACCAAACAAGTAGTAGAAGACAAAGACACTTGACACACTTCAGGAACAGAAGCAAAGATGAAGAACAAAGTCTTCTGCTGCTGTGATAAGGACTCTATTTCTCTATTTGACCCACAAATAGCACCCACGTCCCACTGCTAACCTTTAGTAGAGCTGGAGGCTGACGCAGGTCGAGAAGATCGTTTACGATGTCCATTTTCCACACTTTCAGAAGCCACAGTTGGCTCTTCAGTTCGGGAGTTTCTTCTGCTCGGGATTTTGGACTTTTCAACTATCTCTTTGGGCTCACTGCTGACAGAAGCAAAAAATTTCCAAGCAGGTGAGGGAATCAGGCCACACAAAAAACGGGCTCTTCAGATAGTTTCATTCATAAAGTAGGAGACTAAGAACTATATAGTTATTCTGGAGAGAAAGCAGTTCAACCTGGGGCAATAAGCACTATTGCCTTCTATATTACTGGGGGTTTAAAAGCGAGTCTAGCTTACTACATTAGTAAAAATAAAATAGTAAAGCATAATGTTGGTGAAATTGTAGAAAAACTGGTAAAAGACATCAAAAAAATTGGAACAAAACTCCCGTAATTCCTCACCCATTTTCTCATCTTTTTTTCTTTTCTTTCTTCTTTTTTGTCAGACAGAGTGTTACTCTGTCGCCCAGGCTGGAGAGCAGTGGTGTTGTCTCAGCTCGCTGCGACTCCCGCCTCCTGGGTTCAGGCAATTTATCTGCCTCAACCTCCCGAGTAGCTGGAACTACAGCCATGTGCCACCATGCCACCATGTCCTGCTAATTTTTGTCTTTTTAGTAGAGATGGGGTTTCACCACACTGGCCAGGATGGTCTTAAACCCCGACCTCAAGTGATCCACCCACCTCGGCCTCCCAAAGTGTTGGATTACAGGTGTGAGCTATTGCACCAGGCCCCTCATCCATTTTCCTAAGGTAAGAATAGTCCCCTTCAAAGATTAAAACATTTTGGATTTTGTAATTTTTTAGAATCATGAAAAGGGTCTTTAATATGCCTGAAAATTGCTATTAACTCAAAATAGTATATAAACCTAGGAAATTATTAACATATATTGGCATTTACTAATGATCCTGGTAGAGTTAGATAACAGCATATTAGAAGCCACAGTATGGGGATAATTCACAATATACTGCTAGGTATATTGATTGTCCCTACCCCAAACCCCTTTTTTTAGTATATGAAGATTTAAAATTGGTAATATTCACTGTTATTGAGGATACAGGAACAAAAACATTTACATACACTCCTAATTGGAGTGTAAATTGTGTAACCCAGTGGTTCTCAAAAGGAGGCAATTTTGCTTCTTAGGGGACATTTAGCAATGTTTAGAGACATTTTTGATTGTCACAACTTGAGGAGAAGGGTGCTACTGGAATCTTTTGGGTACAGGCCAGGGATGCCACTAAACATAAGCCCCACACAACAGTTATCTGGCCCCAAAGCTCAATAATGTTGAGGCTGAGAAACTCTGGTGTAACCCTTGACTCAGCAATCCCATTTCTAGGTGCCTAAGGAAACAAATCTTTTTACAGAGCTCCACACATAAGGAAGTTAAAACATTTTATTTGTACTAGTGAAAACAGAAGACCTAAATGCCTAACGATAGTAGATTAGTTGGCTAAATCATGGCACATCCACATGGAGTCATGAAAAATCATGTTGTAGATTACTTAATGACAAAAACAATTCATGACACATTACCAAGTGGGAAAAACTTACCAACATAATGAACAGTATAATTCCATTTTCATTGTTATATATGTTGAGTATATATGTAACTACGTATGAATAAATATGAGCTATATACACATAAATCTTTTGCTGTTGTTGTTTGTTTTTAAGATGGAGTCTTGCTCTGTCACTCAGGCTGGAGCGCAGTGGCACGATCACAGCCCAGTGCAAACTCATTACAGGCGTGAGCCACAACACCCAGCCCTATACACATAAATCTGACACAATATATTTGGGTGCACACTGTGTGAAAAAGACTAGAAGCAGATGAACTAAAATATATGTACAGTGAATATTGTTGAGTTGTAGGAATACTGGTTTACTGGTGAGTTATTTTCTTCTTCGTAATTCTCTGATCTGAATTTCTGGTTTTCTTTAATAAACTTTTTACACTTTCATGGTTCAAAAATGCATGTTAAAATTATTAGAAAAAAATTCCTTTAGAAAATTAAATTTGCTTGCAAGACATGTACCAAATACAAATAATGCAACAAAGGAAAACAAAACTGGTCAAAAGGCTGCCTCTTCTGGGAAGTCTTCCATGACCTCATTTCCCAAGTACAGCTGTCTCTTTTGTCTCTTGGGTTCACAGTCTTTATCTGGCATTCTAGAGCACCCATCAGATTGTACATCATGTTCTATTTTAATGTTTTGTGCCTTCAACTAGACTGTGAGCTTCTGAAGGACACAGACCATAACCTGATTGTCAATTATCCCTACCCTTCCACTGTTCACTCCTGCCAGAGGACCCTTTGCTAGTAGCACCGTGGTTGGGAACTGGGCCACAATGTTCACTCCCATAGTTTTACGTATAACAGCTGCCCCACACCCAACCATAAGCCAAGGTAAGTCAAGGAGAGGTGAGGCTGAAGCTGGGGTGGAATTACAAGTCAGGGGGATTTACACCTCCTTTGAGAGGTAGTAAAGACGACTTTCTGGCTAGGAGCCCAGAAAATGGTCAAAGCTTCTGAGGAAAGAAAATTCATTTAAAAAGAAATTTTTCTTTTGAGACAGAGTTTCGCTCTTGTTGCCCAGGCTGGAGTGCAATGGTGCCATCTCGGCTCACCTCAACCTCTATCTCCTGGGTTCAAGCGATTCTCCTGTCTCAGTCTCCTGAGTAGCTGGGATTACAGGCATGCGCCACCATGCCCAGCTAACTTTTCTATTTTTAGTAAAGACGGGGTTTCACCACGTTGGCCAGGTTGGTCTCGAACTCCTGACCTCAAATGATCCGCCTGCCTTGGCCTCCCAAAGTGCTGGGATTATAGGCATAAGCCACCATGCCCAGCCGAATTTTTTTGTTTTTTTTGAGACAGGATATCACTCTGTTCCCCAGGCTGGGGTGTGGGTAGTGCAATCATGGCTCATTGCAGCCTTGACCTCCTAGGCTCAAGTGATCCTCCCACCTTAGCCTCCTGAGTAGCTGGGACTACAGGCAAGTGCCACCATGACCAGCTTTTTTTTTTTTTTTTTTTTTTTTTTTTTGTTGAGACGGAGTCTTGCTCTGTGCCCCAGGCTGGAGTGCAGTGGTGCGATCTTGGCTCACTGCAAGCTCTGTCCCCCAGGTTCACGCCATTCTCCTGCCTCAGCCTCCTGAGTAGCTGGGACTACAGGCGCCCGCCACCTCACCCAGCTAATTTCCTTGTATTTTTAGTAGAGACGGGATTTCACCGTGTTAGCCAGGATGGTCTCGATCTCCTGACCTCGTGATCCGCCCGCCTCGGCCTCCCAAAGTGCTGGGATTACAGGCTTGAGCCACCGTGCCCAGCCAGACCAGCTAATTTTTTATTAATTTTGCATAGAGACAGGGTCTCCCTATGTTGCCCAGGCTGAGCAACTCCTGAGCTCAACCAATCCTCCCTCCTTGGCCTCCCAAAACGCTAGGGTTACAAGCATGAGCCACTGTACCTGGCTAGATGGTTCCTAACGAAAGCGCCTCTTTCTCCTGGCAAAACAAAAGCCACAGCAAGACTATCCTGTTTTTTATGGTCAATGCTCAGGTATCTCTGGAAACAAATACCCCAAAGGTATTTTTGGTCTGATCAGCTTATTTCTCTAGATAAATCCGCTGGTGCATGCTTGAGAAATGCAGATGAATTCAAACATTAGCCCAATCCAAATAAAACCAGACAGGCAGAGTGGTATAGTAGGAGTAGCAATGAATTTGGAATGAGATGAACAAGGGTCAAGTCTTAGCTATGCATTTATTGACTATGCTATTTAATGCTCTATGTTCTAGACTTTTTTTTTTTTTTTTTTTTTTTTAAGATAGAGTCTTACTCTGTTGCTCATGTTGGAGTGCAGTGAGCAGGACTACGGCTCACTGCAACCTCGACTTCCCTGGGCTCAGGTGATCCTCCCACCTCAGCCTCCCAAGTAGCTGAGACTACAGGCGCGTACCACTATGCCCAGCTAATTTTTTGTATAGACAGGGTTTCACTATGTTGCCTAGACTGGTCTCAAACTCCTGGGCTCAAGCCATCTGCCTACCTTGGCCTCCCAGAGTGTTGGGAGTACAGGTGTGAGCCACCGAGCCCAACCGTTCTAGACTCTTTTTTCTTTTCTTTTCTCTCTTTTTTTAGACAGAATCTCACTCTGTCACCCAGGCTGCAGTGCAGTGGCATGATCTCGGCTCACTGCAACCTCCGCCTCCCAGGTTCAAGTTACTCTCCTGCCTCAGCCTCCCAAGCAGCTGGGATTATAGGTATGCGCCACCATGCCTGGCTAATTTTTGTAGTTTTAGTAGAGATGGGGTCTTATCACGTTGGCCAGGTTGGTATCAAACTCCTGACCTCAAATGATCCGCCCGCCTCGGCCTCCCAAAGTGCTGGGATTACAGGCGTGAGCCACTACGCCCAGCCTTGTTCTAGACTCTTGATCTATAAATCCCATCTTGTCTGCTGCAATACATAGGTTAAATGTCAGGGCTCTGAAGTCAGAAGGCTTGGGTTTGAATCTAACCTTCACCATTTACTAACTCTGTGACCCTGGGGAATTTAGTTAACCTTTCTGAGCTTTAGATTCCTCATGTATAAGACAGAATTTACTTTCCTAATAGATACTGTGAAAACTAGATGAGATAATACATCTAGGGTGCTTGTAGCTCAAACTATTAAGGATGCATGGCATGGAACAACATTCAAATAAATGGTGGCTATTAACCTCCTCACAGGGATGATATTAAGATTAAATGAAAAAAATATTGTGAAAGTGTTTTATGAAGTTGATGTACAATTATGAGAAGTTCTTTAAAATATTATCTAGTGCATTCCTACACTAAAAGAGGCAAGGCTGGGCATGGTGGCTCACGCCTGTAATCCCAGAGGCTGAGACAGGTGGATCACTTGAGGTCAGGAGTTCAAGACCAGCCTGGCCAACATGGTGAAACCCCATCTCTACTAAAAATACAAAAATTAGCTGGGCGTGGTGGTGCATGCCCGTAATCCCAGCTACTTGGGAGGCTGACGCAGGAGAATTGCATCAACCCCAGAGGTGGAGGTTGCAGCGCACCAAGATCGTGCCACTGCACACCAGCCTGGGTGACAGAGCAAGACTGCCTCCAAAAAAAGCCATGACTTTTGGAAAATGGTAAAATTCCTCTCCATAGAGCTAATGAAGTTGAAGCCATAGATGTACTTCATTTTGTAGGGTTATGTGGAGCAGCACAGTGTAACACAAAAAAGCACAGGTTTTAGGTCAGATCCTGCCTGGCTTTCTCCTTCTTTCACCTTGAGGGTCAAACAACTGTTCTTTAGAAGACACTTGCAAGGACTATTATTAATATCAATGGTAACAACAGCTCCCATATATTGAACATTTACTATTTCCTCATTATGCTGAGTGTTGAACGTGTTACCTCATTCAGCTTTGAAAACAACCATAAAAGGTAGAAACTTAGCCTCCAAGTTTTATTAAGAGAAATGCTACCTCTGAGGGATTAAGACTCAAGACAGCTCTCTGCGTTAGCAGTAAAAACAGACTGGCGTGAGAGTGAAGGAAAAGGACAAGGTGAAGAGAGGTTTAAAGACTGAGAAAGCTGATACCTTTCAAAGACGCTTATGCTGTGTTCATGCTACGTCTGCAGAAATGATCATCTTACCTTTGTCCAGAGACTATGGCAGCATTTACCTCCAGCTCTGTAAAAAAATGTAAAGGATAGAAATGAAATGTGGGAGCTGCCACGGAGAGAAGCTAGGAGTCTACAAGAATTCTCAATGCCCTATTTAGGCTAAAGTGTCCCTGTGCCCAGAAGGATTCTCACCCTACATGGTATGGAGACAAAGCTGGCACAGATACAACTTGGTTTGTTTGAGACATAAGACACTTGGTCTATTTTTATTTCTACTCCACACTGTGAAATAACCTGTTTGGATTAATAGAACTAAGTTCACCCTTCCTCGTTTGTATCTCATCCAGTTACAACCAGGTTAGCAAAATAAGTCTCTTCCTCTCATGTGGAAGAGACTGTTTTCATTTTAAAACATCTCCACCTTCTTGGCATTTTTTTAAAAAGCAATCTTCAAGTATGTCTTGAATATCTATTAAGGATGCATTCTTCTCAAAAGGACTTCCTCACTGAGTTTTAGAGGGCATAGTGCTTTGCTTTCAGATATTGCCTTTAGACCCCATTCTATTCCTTTCTTTCTCAACCTCCCAGCAATGCCCTCCAAGCAAGGAAAATCTCAGTAATTCGTCTAACAGCATTTTGCATCAATGAGCACACTCTGGGTTTGCCAGGCACTTCTTCCTCAGCATCAGCAGAAAAACATTTGCTTTCTCTATTATGTGCCTTTAGAGAGTTCCATCTTTTCCAAAAGTCTTCCCTGACGTACCAGATAGCAGTGATCTATTTGCCTCTGGCCTCCCACAGCCCTACACCTGTTCCCCCATTGAGGGAATTCAGAACCTCATTACTCAGTGTATATGTCTAACCTACTCTACTAATTACATGGTAACCTTAAAGGCAGTGAAGTTAGAGTGCTGGCTCAAAATTTTGACTTCAATGCTTATTAGCCATGTAACTTTGGGTAAATTACCTGACATCTCTGTGCTCAATGCCTTATCTAAAAAATGGGAATAACCACATTACCCACTTCAAAGTTAAGAAGATGAAATAATGCATGTAGAAATTTTAGTATGGCACCTGACACTTAATCATAACTCAATGTTATTAGCTATTATTATTGCTATGAAGATCAGGTTGATGCAGCCTTCCACGTAAGGAGGTTGGACTACTCTGCCTTTAATGCAAGGTGCTAGTAGAAGGGAATCTTTGATGGGAGGCTGAGGCAAAGGAATTGCTTGAACCCAGGAGGTGGAGATTGCAGTGAGCCAAGATTGCGCCACTGCACTCCAGTCTGGTGACAGAGCAAGACTTCGTCTCAAAAAAAAAAGGGAAGGGAATCTTTGCTTCTCATTGCTGTTTAGCCTCCTGTATTTGTACCCACAAAGCCTGAAAACCCATCCACAAGAAATAGATACCAATTCACTGAGTCTCTGCTACTTTGCTGGCCTGGCTGGAAGATATAAACTCAGGTAATGTGTGCTCAAAAGTGAAAACGACTCAAGTCAAAAGAGGTGCTCATACTCATTGTTATTTTATTTTTTTGAGACAGGGTCTCACTCTGTCCCCCTGGCTGGGGTACAGTGGTGCTCACTGCAACCCCCACCTCCAGGGTTCAAGCGATTCTCCTGCCTCAGCCTCCCAAGTAGCTGGGACTACAGGCACACACTACCATGCCCAGCTAATTTTTGTATTTTTAGTAGAAACAGGGTTTAGACATGTTGGCCAGGCTTGTCTTGAACTCCTGGCCTCAAGTGATCCGCCGCCTTGGCCTCCCGAAGTGCTGAGATCACAGGCATGAGCCACCGCACTTGGCCTATTTTTATTTTTTGGGGGACGGTCTCACTCTGTCTCCCAGGCTAGAGTGCAGAGGGATCACAGCTCACTGCAGCCTCAACTGGACTCCTTGGGGTCAGATGATACTCCTACCTTGGCCTCCCAAGCAGCATGCACGCCAAGCCCAACTAATTTTTAAAAATTTTTTGTAGAGATGGCGTTTTGCTATGTTGCCCAGGGTGATCTTGAACCCCTGGGGCTCAATCAATCCCCCTGTCTCAGCCTCCTAAAGCACTGGGGTTACAGGCATGAGTCATCACACCCAGCCTAGTTTGCTCTTTTTTTTGAGACAGAGTTTTGCTCTTGTTGCCCAGGCTAGAGTTCAGTGGTTCAATCTCCGGCTCACCGCAACCTCTGTGTCCCAGGTTCAAGCGATTCTCCTGCATCAGCCTCCAGAGTAGCTGGGATTACAGGCATGTGCCACCACACCCAGCTAATTTTGTACTTTTAGTAGAGATGGGGTTTCTCCATGTTGGTCAGGGTGATCTCGAACTCCCAACCTCAGGTGATCTGACCGCCTCGGCCTCCCAAAGTGTTGGGATTACAAGCGTGAGCCACCACGCCTGGCCTAGTTTCCTCTTTTAAAACAAGAAAGTTTGATGCTTTTGAGAATCTTAACACTATCACTGCTGATTCATAAGTAGAGATCAAGAAGGTTTGATGAAGGTAATCAGTGGCTCTGAGGGATATTAAGGATAAGGAGATTCATTTATACCAAACTTCAAAATGGAACAGGATTCTTCAGCCAATTACTGTGAGAAGGGGGAAAAATGATACAGTAAATCCTATTTTCTAGAGTAGGGTTGGGGCAGGAAATGGAATTCCCTTTCTCTCTATAGTTACTCCTTTTCTACCAAAAATGAGTTTTGCTGTATGACCCCTCCTTTAAATAATGTGCTCCATTCCTACCCTTCTCAAATATCAACATGATGTCAGGTATCATGTGGGCAATTGGCAACAAAGAAAGCATCTGGGTGGCTGGGCCGGGTGCTGTAGCTCACACCTGTAATCCCAGCACTTTGGGAGGCTAAGGCGGGTGGATCACGAGGTCAGGAGATCGAGACCATCCTGGCTAACATGATGAAACCCCGTCTCTACTAAATATACACAAAATTAGCCAGGCGTGGTGGCGGGTACCTGTAGTCCCAGCTACTCGGGAGGCTGAGGCAGGAGAATGGTGTGAACCCAGGAGGCAGAGCTTGCAGTGAGCAGAGATCGCACCACTGCACTCCAGCCTGGGTGACAAAGCGAGACTCTGTCTCAAAAAAAAAAAAAAAAGACTCTGGGTGACTGAAATGTTTTTTGCTCGCACACTATTTTCAGAGGCCTGATTTTATTCAGAGTGTGCAGTAGAAAGTCCTGTCCATCACATAGGATGTAGCACTCTGAAGTAGGTTTTAAAATAATTACAAACCATACCTTACTTTTATTGGCTCTGATTCACAAAATTAAGCATGGCTACTATTTTTTTTTTCTTACTAACTTTGTCAAGTATGTGAATTGTAGTTTCAATGAGATTCTTACCTCTTTGGGAACAAGTCAGACTTTTTTTTTTTTTTTTTTTTAACTCCTCAATGATCTACAGTGACAAAGAATCAAGCGAGACTAAACTGTACCATATCTGATATTTATCTGCCTCCAGTGTGTAAAGGCAAACCAAGGGCTGTTACTGCCATCATCCTCATGTATTCTGAGCTGACCCTGATCACACAGCAGTTATCTGTCAGATTACCATGGGCTCCTACTTCCAGAACTATCATCCCTTGTGCTATTTACAATATATTGTCACAGGGAGAAACTTAATGCCACCCAGAGATGACTGAAATGACTCTGCCTCCCTGGAGGAATGGCTACCACATTGTGGCAGAGACTCTATGAACAAGACTCCACTACTGTCATGATAATAAAATTACAAAGTGCATTAATGCTTGCCAGCCCCATAAGTCACCATATGCCAGTTATTCAGCTGCCAACCATAGGTGCCAGGGTCATAGAACAGGGAAAACTCTGCAACAGAAACCCATGGCTGGGTGGCAGACAATGGGCACGGAGATGCCCTTCTTGAGTTCCCTAGCTGACACTATGAATGCATAAGAGAGCAAGCTGGTCAGGGGGAAAATAATCTCAAGTAGAACTGCACAAGCTCTGCTGCTCAACCAAAGTCTGCTCTGAAGCAAACAGATAAAATAGTTCCAGCTACTTCCTGGCATAAGAACACATGACGTTGAGGACAGCAGTAGTTCCTTCACATGTAACCCATCCCACTCCAAGAAGTTTTTCCAAAGTACACCTTACCTGGTCTGGCAACAGAGGTCTGCAGTGCTGTGGTTGAAGTTTCCTTTGAGACTAAATTCTGCGATGGGGCTAAGGCAAGGAAAAAAAAATTACAGACCTTTTACTTTCTTTTCTAAACAAAAAGAAAGCATTAACCTAATCAATGGCTAAGTAACTGCTGAAACAATATACTCTTAGAGGGCAGTACTCAAAATTGGCCTCGAAATTACAAGTACATTTTAAAACTTACTAAAAAAATTAATTACCGTAACACCCAGTACCAATGACTACCATTTAGGGGTATAAGCTTTTCCTTTTGGTATGTATAATAATAAGGGAAGGAGATGGCTATAAGAACACAGCACTCATATTTTCTGCTTCTTGGGGTCAGGTTCTGAACGCTACTCGAAAAAGTCCCAAAGCATACCTTAGTAGGCAACCCATAGAGGTACAATTATACCATTCCCCTCAGCATTTAAAAAATCTAGTCTTACTCCCTAAAGACTATACTCCATGAGAGTGGAAATGGTCACATAGTTTTGTACTTTTCTACAGCACTCAGCAAAAGTGATGGGCATAAAGCAGGCATTCAACTCATACATAATAAATAAATAAATTTCATATGTTATTTACTTATCTAACAAATAGTTGCGAAGAACTTACTAGGGGCAAGACACTCTGCCAGGTACCCTGAGAGACCAAACTACATCCTCTTGCACATCAGGAACTCAGTCTAGTATTAAAGATAAGATACATACATGTGGTGCACTTGAGTGCACTCTGATGTCATACGAAGGAGTCACAAAGTATAAAATACTACAAAAGTCCAAAGCAAGGGTTAGCAATTCTAGGTTGAGAAATCTGAAGGCACATTAAAGGGAGAATCAGGCTTCAAAGGACACAGAGAACTTAGGCCCTTGAGGAATGGAATAAAATACATAATGCACTCTAGAAGGGAACCATCCTGGAAGATACAGTGAAGATTATGGTGTGGATATGCCACAGTCACATCTTGACACCTCAGTCTAAAATCCTAGATAAACTCTGCAACAATACGTTTTACTCTCTTGTGGAAACTGTGAATTTTGTATATTTCCCTCCCTGCTTATTAAAGCAGTAAATTAGGCATTTGTGTATAAGAATTTATTTTGGATGCTTATCTGATAAACCTTAAAACTATATCTTAACTTCTACTTTTAACTTTAGTGTTCATTTCTCAAATTTCCTTTTCTTTTTCTTCTGAGGCAGAGACTTGCTCTGTCGCTCAGGCTGTAGCGCAATGGCAGGATCTCGGCTCACCACAACCTCCGCCTCGTGGGTTCAAGCAATGCTCCTGCCTCAGCCTTCTGAGTAGCTGGGACCACAGGTGTATGCCACCATGCCCGGCTAATTTATATATATATATATATTTTTGTAGAGATAGGGTTTTGCCTTGTTGTCTGGGATGGTCTCAAACTCCTGGGCTCAAATGATCCACCTGCCTAGGCCTCTCAACATGCTGAGATTATAGGCATGAGCCACTGCGCCTGGCCAATTTCTCACATTTTCAAAGTAAAAGCACAGAAGTCCCTTGAAAAAGAATAGAAATAATCACTTATAAGCAAAGTGAGTGTTCTTAACTAAAAATGAGAATTTTTTCCAAGTGTGGTTCATCTCCTCAAGACCCACATATTTCTCTAGTATAATATATGATCCAGATAAAAATAATTTCTAATTACTTCATCATTTTTCTCTTGATACCAGAGGGAAAAGTCTACTGAAAGGGAAATGGAAATATTTAATAGTGAAGGATATACTTAATTTACACCAGGTTCCCTTTTAATTATTAGGGTTCATCTACACCAGCAGAACTAGAACAAGATAGAATAAGCACCCAGTCTTGTGAAGACTGTCTCCCGTAAGAGCAGCAAACTCCTTGAAGGCCTTTATCCTGCCCCCATATCTCTAACACTGAGGTGAAGAGGCAGAGAGAAGGGGAATTAACCTTTCCAGAGCTCGGTGTGAGGCAGTGTGTTGGCCACTTGACAAATTTTCTCATTGAGTCCTCTCTCAGAATCCTAAATTCTGGGAGGTAGAATGTACAATCTCCATTTTACAAGTGAAGTACATGGCTTAGGAGAGGTTAAGGAACGTATCACCTGTAACTGGTAACCAGTGGGCTAGAATTTGAACTCTGATCTTACCCTGAAGCTTGTGTTCTTTCTGCCTCTCCTCCTGGGTGGTTACCACTCAGTGGTAGGCACTAGAAGCATTTTAGCTGCATAAATAAGATAGGCACTTAATTAGCTGGCCTAGGATATCGCAAAGGTCTTTCTCAGCTCTAGCAGTGTGTGACTGACTCCACTCTGAGGAAATAGAGCTTCTTCACTTAAACTTCACAGGAGGAGGAACATGTGGGGGAAGGGAAGAAGGGAGGGAGGGGTGGTTGTAAGGACACCTATGCTTCCATCATTAGCCCATTTTAACAGTACATAGGAAATACCCTGAACTAAATATACACAAATGGAATGCACCAATCAACAAAGAGATTACATCAAAAAGAAACTGGGAATAACAATTTTTACCACTTACTGAATAATTATATGCTAGGTTCTGTGCTAAGAATGTTATATGTACTACCTTATTGAATTCTTACAACTATTATTGTTCCATATTACAAAGGAGGAAACCAAAGTCTGGAGTGGTCAAGTAACTTGCCCAAGCCCACAGAGCTGGTAAATGCTGGTGTTATAATACCAACCCAAGCCTACAGGCTCTTGACCACTTTGTTTCTGCCGTGTCCACTATCATGAAACCCAGTTTTCTTTTAGCTCTCCTCTAGAGTAGCCCAGACAAAAAAAGAATGGTTCCTGAGATAGAGTACAATGAGAATGAGGCTATGAGGACCCATTGTTCTGAAAGTCATGAGCAAATCTTCACCCTGGTAAAGAGAATCTGCAGAAGCTGCTGTTCACACGTAAAGCACAGTGTTAAATGGGAGGTTCACAGTATAGACTCTGAACAAACACTGAACTTCTTTGAGCTTCAATCTTCTCACCCATACAATGGAGTTAAGAATATCTGATATGGTTGGTATAAAGATGATGCAAGACAACATATGTAAAAATGCTTCCTTGTAAATTGAAAAACTTTTATATAAATGAAAGGTGTCATTATTTCAGGAGCTCTTTGTTTTCTTTGAGACAGAGTCTCGCTCTGTTGCCCAGGCTGGAGTACAGTGGCGTGATCTCGGCTCACTGCAACCTCTGCTCTCAGGTTCAAGCGATTCTCCTGCCTCAGTCTCCTGAGTAGCTGTGAGTACAGGAGTGTGCCATCATGCCTGGCTAATTTTTGTATTTTTAGTAGAGGTGGAGTTTCACCATGTTGGCCAGGCTGGTCTCGAACTCCTGACCTCAAGTTATCTGCCTGCCTCGGCCTCCCAAAGTGTTGGGATTACAGGCGTGAGCCACCGCAACCGGCCCTTGGCTCTCTTTAATGAATGCAAACTTAACATGGGATTTAAAAGCATATTTTCCAACGTACTTTCAATAAATAAAACTACTTCCATTTAGCCCACTCTCCTTCAAGTAAAAAACGAGTCATGGTTTCTCTTGTGGGATTAGGTCATCAAAAAACTGACACAAAGAGATGATGAAGCCCCAAGTACATACCTATGCTGGGTAGAAGTTCTGGATGGGATCCCACCTTCTCCTCCACTAGGCCACCCGCAAGTGGCTCAGATGCTATGCCACCATGATTGCTTTTTGTGGTCGGTACGGCGGAGATGAGCTCGGAGGGTACCAGAGTGGTTACTATCGAGCGTACACTGGTGGGGAGAGCACCGCCAGGTAAGCTGGGTCCTGCTGAGGCAGTGCCCGGGCCCACGGGGCTAGAGGTCATTTTTAGCAGAGTGGGTGCTGGGGGCGTTGGGGTTTTACTGTCCAGCTCTGTGGGTAACTGCTCTGTTCCCACAAGCCCCGGAGCTGTGTTGTCTAGCCCTTGGCCTTCAGTCTCTCCATCTGCACCATATTGTTCTTCCCCTTTCTCAAGAGAGCCTGTAACTTTCTTACACGCCTTGGTCAACAAAATTTGGCCAATTTTGTCCACTTTTCCTTTGCCCTTACTAGACGAGACTGGGCTTCGCCGGTTGACAGAGGACCCTGGACTATTGGTCAAAAGGGGAGAAACCATTGTGGTTGACTGTGAAGAGGGAAGTGTGTTCTGATCTGCTGAGGTGTTCACCTGAGGGCTAGCCTCATCTGGATTCAATTCTTTCACTTGCTGGACAGGGGGATGAGGAGGGACAACTGGAGAAGACGTACAAGGAGGGGAAGGAAGCTGAACAGGGGTGGCTCGTGAGCTAAGGACCAAAGGTCGACCTGTCTGGATGTTTGGAGCAGGACTACTGGAGGGAGCATTAGGCGGTACAGGAGCAGAAGAAAACTTTATGTTCTGAGGTATGTGTAAAGGGCCAACAACTGCAACAGAGGGCGGCATCAGGCCAGAGTTGGTTGTCAGTGGGGCTGCAGGAATTGTGCTTGGCTGTGATCCTTTCATAACCTGAATTATTGAGGAAGAATTGATAAAGACAGGTGTAATGAACTGAGGCCGGGCATTAGACTGAGCAGCTGACTGTCCCTCAGAAACCATAACCTTGCTACCCACATTGGGCATTGTGACAACTGTTGACATCAATGCAGACTGCAAGTGAGTTGGCAAAGCTGCTGATGTGTTAGCTGAAGTTGTGATAGGATTGGAAGTGACAAATACAGTTATTTGATTTGGGGGCAAAGGAGTGGAAATGGAGGAAGAGCTAACAGGTCTTGACATTACTGGAGGGATGCTTGGTGCAACGTTAGAACTGACCTCACTCAATTCGGGATGCCCAAGGGTTGAACACGGCTCATTACTGTGAGGTAAGTTTAGGGAATTAGAGGGTTCTTTAGAAGAAGACGGATCCTGCAGTGTGGGAATGACAGATGCTTTTTTGAGGTCCTCCCCAGAAACTACTGGAGGTGTTACTTCCAGATCTGTAAGCCCAGGGGGTTTAATCGTCACATTGGGAGCTCCAGAGTTGTCAAGAAGTTGACTTAATGATGTTGGTGCTTCCCTCATAGCAGGAGACACCAAATTTTTGTTCTCTTCGACACTGGGAAGTTTGTTAGGATCCGAAGGCTGCCCATCCTTTTTGGATTGATCTTCAGGGACAACCATTTTAACTTCTTGGGCAGGGACTGCTTTTAGTTCAATGTTTACCTGTTCCTTCCTACCCTGGGAATTCTGGCAATCACTGTCCTGAGGCACATTCAAGCTCTCCTTGTTATCCTCAACAACACCCCCAACTGCAGCCACAGACACAGTAGGATTCTGAGGATTCAGCCCACTGTTGTTAGGAAAGCTCCCAGGTACAGGGGGATTCGCCAGAGGAGCGGGACTGACCAATACATTTCTCGGCAACTCCACATTCTGCAACAGGGCTGCATTTGTCTGAGAGGCCAGAGTAAGTTTAGGGGCTTTTGAATTTTGCCTCCCCGGGCTTGGAGTGGTTTTCCTACTGGCCCCAGGACTAGACCTGCGACTGTTGCTTGGACTTGCCCGTTTTGTTGCTCCAGAATTAGACTGCTTTCCAGAATTCACTACCACAGAATCTAATTTGTGAGTTTGTGGGGTAGCAAAATTGGAAGGATTCATGGTAAGATTTGAAGGTGCTTGCCCGATGGCCTTCAAAGTTGTTGGATTTAGGCCTTGTTGATCAAAGCCCCTGTTTAAATTTGGCCTAGGAGGTAAAGGAATATTAATCTGTGGAGGGAAGAGTCCTGCTATGGAAGCATTGAGTCTTTCTGGTGACAGACTGATTTCTGAAGGTTCTGTACTGGGAGGGCGGTTGTTGGGTGTCTGAGGATAATAGGGTCTGGGGCTGGCTCTGTTTGGTGTTTTGGGCCTAGATGTCTGGGTTGGCGCGGCCACATTTGGAAAGTGGTGGCCATGAGAGCTGGGCAGGGAATTTACAGGGGGTTGCTGGGGAGTTGCACCTTGAGTTGCTGAAAGGGGCGACGGTCCAGGTTTTGGCCCTGTCATCATTAACTGATTCTGGGGAAGTACTACATGTGAAGGCATGTTGTTTGGGCCTCCTGGGACAGATGGTGCTTCACTGCCACTTGCTTCAGGGAGCGAGGCCATCTCTGCCAGTGGCGAGCTGGAAGGATTCTGCGGGCTCTCCTGATAGACCATTTTCCTTGAATTGCTTCCCAAAGGAGTATTCACAGGCATTGGCATTCTTTGTTTATCAGGTGATGGTGGCACGGAGGCAGGTCCTTGCAGACTGACCATGACAGGCACACTGCCACTCTGTTGCATGGGCATTCTCTGGGATTCGGGGTTCAGGGGGCCCCTTGGAGGATGGACACTTTGAGAGACTGGAAGCCTAACTGATTTGGGATCCTGCTGCATCATGAGCATCATCATCATTTGCTGCTGCTGTTGCTGCTGCTGAGACTGTGGCTGACTGGGAGGTGGTGGCTGCTGCTGCTGAGGCAGTTGTGGCTGTGGCTGCTGCTGTGGTGGCTGTGGGGGTGCCACATGCTGCATGAGTTGAGGAGGCATCTGCTGAAGTGGCCTCTGTTCAACTGGTTGAGAAGGATAACCTAAAACAAGCCCCCCAAATCAGGGAAGTTAGATTTTTCAGCAAGAAAATGTTGCTACCTTTAGAGTATAGCCAAGCAATACTCATCTAGGTGGCACAGACTATGCACAAACAGCTCAGGCATGCCCACTCCTGGGGCAGGGGGCAGCCCCTCATTACTTGACATAAGCAAAAGGGGCACAGTGCTTAAGGAAGCAAAAAGCAAAGCATCAAAAAACCTGGAGCTCCTTGGTGTGTAGGGTCTGAATGAGCCATGACTGTACTAAGAGCCTGATTTTCTGTGCTACGTACTGAAAATGGCTGTGTCTCTACCAGCCAAACATTCAGATGAAATGAGAAAAACTCCATCAACAGCAAGTGCCTGTCTACCCAAGATTCAGATCTCATGTAGTCATAATCAATATTTCAATGTACTTGTGAATAAAGTAAAGCATTTAGGATTCACTTCTTCTGTTAGTATAAGAATAATTTTTTTAAAGATGTGGTTTTGTTGAAAATAACAGCATTGAAGACAGCCTTTTTATTCTTTCAACAGAAGTAAAATATAAAATTCTAGGATTCAGTTCCTTAAGAAAGAGGAATTTAAAATTATTCCAATTCATTGGCTCCATACACTATGCCTCATCCTTCAGGATTAATCCTTTGGGGGAAACCATCTGAATTAAAATTGCCCCTCAGATGTAAATCAGTTTAATAAACAGTAGGAGTTAATGGAAGCTGATATACACATTGAAAATAAAATTAGGGCACTGAAGTTTTTATGGATATTAAGTTGCACTTAACTTTTTACATGCAAATCTCTATTTGGAGAATATTTTCCATGAATCCACAGTTGGAGAATAAGTAAGGCAGAAGCATAGCCCTCAGGAATAAAAAATAATTTTGGGAAAAGAACCCTGAAGGACAATATCTTCTAGATATGCAGAGGGCAACATCTCAAATTATTCTCTTTTTTGTGAAGATTTTACTTGGCATTTTAGAACCAAAACCTTATAATCAGAAAAGATAAAAAGATACACAAACTGGCCAGGTGCGGTGGCTCATGCCTGTAATCCCAGCACTTTGGGAGGCCGAGGCGGGCAGATCACCTGAGGTCAGGGGTTCGAGACCAGCCTGACCAACATGGTGAAACCCCGTCTCTACTAAAAATACAAAATCAGCTGGGCATAGTAGCGCATGCCTGTAATCCCAGCTACTCGGGAGGCTGAGGCAGGAGAATCGCTTGAACCCGGGAGGCAGAGGTTGTGGTGAGCCAAGATTGCACCATTGCACTCCAGCCTGGGCAACAAGAGCAAAATTCTGTCTCAAAAAAAAAAAAAAAAAAAAAAAGATATGCAAACCAAGAATAACGGTGGTTCTGTGGGAAAAAGTGGGCATACAGCTGTGCATATATGGGATACAATTCCAGTTCCACAAACTAGATTTATTCCATTGTTGCATGAAGAGTACATTGGGGAGGTTTTAAGAAGGTGTAGGAATAAGAGTAATTGGCTCTGGCAGTCAAAAGAAATGCTGACTCAACATTTTCATAGAGCAGCTACCAAATTTTGTGGGTCAGACTCAGTACTCAATAGCTAATTAATGTCTTCTGGCCAAAGATTTCCATGGTATCAATGAATACAATGTGTAGAATCCAGTTTTGAAGATTTTTTAAAAAATCCTTTTTTATTTTAGGCCCAAGTAACTTCTTGACCTTTATAAAGCCAATAACATATGGCATTTCTATGGTTCAATTGTCCTTTAGACTATATAGTCAAATATAGCGGGTTCCTATTTTTCACATTCAGTCTGGGGTTCCCACATTAAGAAAATCGTAATTTCTGCAAAAGCCTGTTGATGTCAGGGCTATGACATGGATGCCTTTTATCTTTAAAATCAGCCCACCAGACAGTAAATACCAAAGAGGACAGCATAGACAATACAGCAGCCCCTTAAAGGTAACAGTTAAGGGCATGGCTGCTACAGAGTCTAGAAGCTGGAGGCAGCAGTCCAAAAGGCACTAATGATAAGACAGATTGGGGTTGATGTGACAGAATGGTGAAGAGGGAAAGCCAGGACACACACAGTGCCCATAACACAATCACAAACCAAATTTATTACTCAGGGAATGCAAAATCCTATGCCTTTAGGGGTCAGGCAGGTAGTAGAGAATAGAAGTGGACTGGTATAAGACAGCAAGAGTCCTGTCAAAAGTGCCAAACTGCAGAGCAGATGCCCTGTTTAAAGGCATTTAAATTCAGACTTTTGTTTAAGACACTGCATAGCAACTCAAACCCATTATAGGCCAAATTCAGCCTGCAGGTCCCCAGTTTGCAGAAAGAAGGCAATAAATGTATACAAAGACCCTGGGATTCATATAATATAGAAGAGTTCAGATGTATCTGAGGCAAGAAGGCATGTTCCTGCTCTCAATGCCTTCTGGACATACTCCCCAAAGACTGATGACCACCCAGTCTCAGCTATGCCGCTGCATCTCACTCATGGGAAGTGTGATATGCCCAAACAATTTGTAATAAATAACACAAAATACTGATATAATGATGGATTTAGCTTTTTGTTTGGATTCCCTTTTAAAATACATAAATCAGGGGTAGATTAAAGTTTATTCCTAAAATAATGTCACTCTCATTTTCATGCCAAAAAGGAGCTGAAATAACTAGTGAGGAAGAAACAAAACATACCCTCTGTACACACAGGGGAGAGTAGCCTAAGTGTGAAGGATTGTGCATCTTCAACTGTGTCATAGGGGAATAAAGTTACAAGTCATTGCTCAGGCCAAGATAACCAGGTTTAGAGATATTGTGGCAGCTGGCCTTGGTTCTATAATATCTATGTTTGAATGAATTAGTTTTAGGAGCTTTTCCATCTTTGACATAATTTTTCAACATTTAAAGGATAGCATTATTTTATAATCAGAGAGGGTACAACAAAGGGGGCTTCCAATATTGGTCCTATTTATTATAAATTATTAACCTACGTGGCAGAAAAATGGGTGTCTCTTTTATTTCTTTATATCTTTTTTATATTTTAAAGACTCAATAATGAAACTTCTATAAAAAAGATCATCTTGTTTTAAACCCTGGTAGTTCCCTGCTTTGAAAAAGCCCCAAGAAGAAACGCTGCAGGAAAGGCAGATAAGCAGGATTAGAGTGAAATCATCTCTCCATTTAATCTTATCCTGTTCTGACGCCAACTAGAACCTTGACATTGACAAGAATAAAGAGGCACTTCACATTTCAGGGTTTTTTTTTTTTTGAGACAGGGTCTCACCCCTGTAGCCCAGGCTGGAGTGCAGTGGCATGATCATGGCTCACTGCAACTTCGATTTCCTGGGCTCAGGTGATGCTCCCACCTCAGCCTCCTGAGTAGTTGGGACTGTAGGTGTTTGTCACCATACCTGGCTAATTTTAACAAAATTTTTGTAGAGACAAAGTTTCACCATGTTGCCCAGGCTGGTCTTGAACACGTGGGCTCAAGCAATCTGCTCACCTTGGCCTCCCAAAGTACTGGGATTACAGGTGGATGAGCCATCGTGCCCAACCACATTTCAGTCCGATTTTATGAGGACTTAAAACAACAAAGACAAATTTGAATAGAATGTGTGTATGTGCCTTCAAAAGTTATATTTGAAATTTTTACTTAATACCAAGGTGAGACACATTAAATCACCGAAGTAGACTAGTTAGCAGAAAAAAATAAAATACTATTGTTTCCTCGAAGACAATGAAGCCTTGTAATGCCACATGCACATGTGGTAAGTGTATAATCTAGCTAATATTTTATCACCTGGTGGCCGGTTTGAAAATTCTGGCAGTTTAGGGCCTGAGTTATCCAAGTTAATTCCTTGCTCTCCAGGCAATGGTGGCTGATCAGCCTCTTCCAGACCAGCTGGGCGAGTATCTGGGGTGCTTAAAAAAAAAAAAAAAAGTAACATATTTTAGAATAAGTTGCATAGAAAATACACAAAACTAGCTTAACCCTTCCCCTATTTCTGAAGAACTAAAATGTTTGTATTACCATTATTCATCTCTCTCTAGTTTGGAGAAAACATTAAATATTGGCACAAAAATAATCTGGCAATTTCATTAAATGTTAAAATCCACTTAATCTAACAGCACTGTATTTACTCAAAATGCTTTCCACAAATTCCTGATGCAATAATTTTCATGTAATCACCCATTCCTTAGATGTTTTTAAGACTTGATCATAGGGCTATCAATGTAATAAGGTATTATTCCTGTGAAACAACACTATCTTCAATGTAGCGATCAAATTCAACTACGGGGTCTGATTGTTTCTTTTTTGTGGATGTAACAGTGGGGGCTCAATTCATAACACCTTGCAAATGTTGTATAGGTTGGCTGATGGAAATGGTGTTCAGAGAACAAATAAAGATTGAGACCACCACAACAAAAATTTTGCTGCAGAATGTGCAGACATCTCTATTGGCTTTGAGATGCCTTCACTTTTACCTGGGTGTAGCTTACAATTTTTAGTGGGGAAGAAAAAAATGAAGAAAATGTAGCTACTAACATCCACATTCTCAAACAACAAGACTGCTCACGGGCCTCATTTTGTTTGTAATCTCAGTACTAATTGTACTTTTCTATCTTTAGTTTCCCTTTGCCCTGATTTTGTTCACCCACTTCTAGGTAGTGTTTTGTCTCACTCTACTGTGTACAGTTTCATAAGCCAACAAAATCCATTTTAAAAGCCCCCTAGCACATGGAAATTTAGAACCTGAAGCAGATCTTTAGCACATCCAGACCCCTGTAACAAGTTGCTCCTCGTAAAACTTCTCTCACTTTAAATTACAGGCAAAGATTCAGTGGTAACCTTTACTTTCAGAAAATTGTAGAGCTAAGAAATCTCAAATATCTGGTCCAGCCCCTTCATGTTATGAATGAGAAAACAAAGGCCCAAAGAGATGTGTGAAACAGGCCCAAGATTTCACAGTGAACTAGTGGTAGAGCTGGAAGCAGGTACTTTTCCTGTAAACCCAGTCTCCGTTTCCTAGGAGTCCTGATGCTGTATAAGGTCGCTTTCACAATTTGTAGACCTAAGTAAGCAATTTCCCTAAGGGCTGGTGAAGATGGCAAAAAATGCACACACTAGAGGCAACTGAATAACCTTGCAATTTTACTCCCAGACTATTGAGAGAATAAAATATTTATTAAATAATTATTCCCACAGATTGATACTAGTAAAGAATTTAAGTGAGAAAGAGCTATCAGAAAAATTAGATAATTAAGTTTGAATTCAGAAAAATATAGGTTATTATTAATAATATACCATGATAAGCTTTTAAAGTATAAGATTCAAGAAGCAGCAAGTGAGCATGATATAACACAGTACAAAGAATGTTGTGGGAAGGCTGGGATAAAGGTAGTTGGTTTAATTTTGAACATTTAACCTTGTTGAAATAAAGTTTCTTGATTCTTTTTTTATAATTCTAACAATTTGTTTCAATTAACCTGTTTTACATTCATTAGCCATTATTTCCTCATAATAAATGTCTCTAAATTTTAGTTTTATGATTAAAGGCACAAAATATAGCTCAATGAATAGTCCTTCTGGAAACATTTTATCAAACCCAGAAACACAAATTAATACTTAGCTTCAGGAAATGAAATATAAATTGTTAATTGCCTTTCCTGCTATGATCTTGCAATATAACTCACCTGGAGAACGTTTACTGAAAGGGTAACTGATTTAAAAGGTCCAATCATCTTAGCGTGGGGTTTTAAGCTTCTAGGGATGATAAAGAGCCTTTAAAGGAAAGGCACCTGTGCAAAAAAACCATTTCTATTTGAGAGACAGCAGTAGTTTTAATTTCCAAAACACATTTGGCCTCTCTGGTTCCCCAATAGCCATCATAGGCCTGAAGTCAGTGCTTTGTGGAGGTACCATATGGAAGCACTGGTTACTTTTCAGGCTTTGATTGCCAAAACCCCCCTGACAGTATAGAATTAAGAGATATACCAGCCAATTGCAACATATGAATCTTGTTTGGATCCTTATTTGAACAAATTGTAAGAAAAAAATTTGAGATAATCAGGGAAGTTTGAACACGGGATATGAGAGTACTAAGGAAGTATTAGTTTTCTAGGTGTGCTAACAATATTGTGCGAGCATATTAAAAACTGTCCTTATCTTTTAGAGACACACACTGAAATATTTACCAAGTGAAATTTGCTTTGAAATACTCAAGAGGGTAATGGAAGAGAGTACAGATGAAGGCAAGATAAGCTATGAGCTGATAATTGTTGAAGCAGGGGGATTTCATTATACTATTCTAGTTTTATATTATGTAAAATTTTCCATCAAAAAAAGTTAGCCACATAGAAAACAAATGAATAAAATTTGAGGCAAAACCATCACAACCTACTTTAGATCTTGCTGACTGTTTTTCTTCTTCCGAGG
Organism: Piliocolobus tephrosceles; assembly: GCF_002776525.5. Classification (NCBI taxonomy): domain Eukaryota; kingdom Metazoa; phylum Chordata; class Mammalia; order Primates; family Cercopithecidae; genus Piliocolobus; species Piliocolobus tephrosceles. The sequence continues at coordinate 7,537,325 of NC_045453.1, forward strand.
GGGTTTCTTCTTCTTCGGTTTATTTGCGTTGGTATTATTTTGCTTATTGTTTACCCCAAAATGGCCTGCAGAGATATCACTCTGCAATAAGTTGACCAACAATGGGCTCGTTAGCGTGACATCCTTATTGACTGGGAAGCCTGGATTTTGACCACAGGACATCTGATTTCCATTGGGAGCTCCACTGAAAGGCGCATTGAAAGACATCCCATGGCCTGAGAAGTGGTTTCCCGAGGCACTGTTTCCCTGCATGGCCTGCACATGAGGGGGGACCATGTTGGTTTGTTGCATACTAACATCAGGCATCATCTGAGACAAACTGACATCATTATTTGCCGTAGTAGCAGGATCACCATGCTGCTGGGCCATGTGTGGGCTGGGCCCTGGTGGCCGCAGGACCTGCCCCTGAATCCCCATAACCTGAGATGGACTGTTGTTCACAGGCCCTTGCTGGGGCAACATCTGTCCTGACATCTGTCCTGTAAACTGCACCATATTTCCTTGCATGTTCGGAGTTGGTCCCCTCATTATCTGGGCTGGTCCCGGCATGACACTGGATTGGTTCTGAGTGTTAAACTGTTGCTTATTCCCCTGCATTTGATTGGTCATGATCTGCTCTATCATTGGGTTCTGTTGGAGCAAAACCTGTCCCTGAGGCCCCATCATCTGGTTATGTGGCGCCATCATTTGTGGGCCCTGCTGGGAAAGCATCTGCTTGGGTGGGGTCATCCTTTGGGGCGAGGGCCCAAGATTTTGGCTCGGAGGGTTCACCATCATCTGGCCCTGTGGCATAAGCTGGGCCCTTGAAAGGATCATAGGGTTCTGAGGGTTCAAGGTTCCTTGTTGCTGGACCATCTGGCCCTGGGAGGGCACGATCTGCTGGTGCATGCCCATCAGTTGAGATGGTGGGCCCTGTTGGGGCTGGCCTTGCATGTTGCTGAGGTTCACTTGCGGAACCCCAGAACTACCAGCCTGCTGATTGTTCATGTTGCCATGAATTCCCATGAGGCTGGGCTGCATCATATTTGGTGGCCCGTGGGACACCTGCATCTGGTTTTGAGGAGGACCAGCTCCTTGACCACCTTAAAAAAAAAAAAAGTCATAGTTTCAGAAATATTTTTATCTTATTGGTATTAAGATACTGAAGTTACATTACTCAGAAAGACATCCATCACCCATATATCCACTGACCAACATAAATGTGCTGTTGACATACTTCCTGTGAGTTTTCTGAACTATGAAGATGTGGCTGTGGGATAAATGCTTACATTCCCAATGACCATATACTAGAGAAGGAGAAAGTTTCTATATTCCCATATGGTATCTTAAAGATTTAACATATCAAAGATTAAGAAAGTTTACTTTCTTTCAGATTAAATAATGAGAAAGGCAGCATCTCATTGTTTTAAAATGACTTGTAGTGGCGGGGCTTGGGTGGTTCATGCCTGTAATCCCAGCACTTTGGGAGGCTGAGGCATGCGAATTGCTTGAGCCTGGGAGGTGGAGGTTGAAGTGAGCAAAGATCACGCCATTGCAGTCCAGCCTGGTGACAGAGAGAAACCCTCTTAATTATTTATCTCAAAAAATAAATTAAATTAAATTTAAAAAGCACTATAGGCTAGTGAAATAACTCTGCTATAAATGAGCCAGAGAAACAAAGAATGTGAAGTGTCCTCTTAGGAAAACCTCAACAATGATGAGGACATTTAAAAATGCTTCTTGGAAAACTGTAATAATAATGACTCTCAAAGGCTATGTGTGTGATATGTGGATGCTGCACTTCAAAGAAAAGAACACCAAGGACAGGTTTCCTCTGCCCTGATGTGGTAAAAAGTAGTTAATCTTGATCTGGAAGCTGAGCCTCTGGTGGGAGCCAACTGACTAGATGACCCATCTGGAAGCTGCAAATCCTGCACAGTCCCTGGTGAATCATGTGGCACATGTCCTAGTCTTCTCAGCTATTTCTAATTTAGACAAAAGTTGCTACCCGCCTTGCTGTAGTGCTTATTTATTTACTGGGTCTTTGGGATTTTCCTATAGCTACTCGCATTATCTCCCCGTTTAATTGAATAACTTTGTAGTTTATTTTATTCCTTTTATTTTTCACTTTTTCTGTTGTTTTGTTTTTGAGACAGAATCTCGCTCTGGTGCAACCTCAGCTCATTGCAACCTCCACCTCCTGGGTTCAAGTGATTTTCATGCCTCAGCCTCCCCAGTAGCTGAAACTACAGGTGCACAACAGCACACCCAGCTAACTTTTGTACTTTTAGTTGAGACAGGGTTTCACCATGTTGGTCAGGCTGGTCTCAAACTCCTGACCTCAGGTGATCCACCCACCTCAGCCTCCCAAAGTGCTGGGATTACACGCATGAGCCACCGCACTTGGCCTTATTTTTCACCTTTAAATGGGGACTAGAAAGTTCCCTATAATGAAGTTATGAAGCCAGTCCATGCTCCAACTATGAAGGCAGAGGGCAAACTACCTTGTTCACACTATCCAGACTTTTCCTGAACTCCAAGGAAGATTTTCTAAACCAGCCTTATAAACTCAAAGTGGAATTCCATGACCACTGTATATGCTTGTATACACTAAATATACTGTGTATATTCACTCAACTGACAATTATTCATTAAGTACCTAATATGTGGAAGGCATTTTGGTGCTGAGGTAACATCAGTAAACAAGACAGACCAAATCCCTGCATCCTTGGAGCCTACAGTCTAACTGGCAAGAGACACAATTAACAAACAGACAAGTATTTTTTCAGGAAACAGTAAAAGCTAACAAGAGAAAATAGGGTAAGAGAAGAGAAAGTAAGAGACAGGAGTAGAGCTACTTTAGATAGGATGGGGAAATCAAAACACGTACATGTGGGCCAGGCACAGTGGCCTGTAATCCCAGCACTTCAGAAGGCCAAGGTGGGTGGATCACCTGAGGTCAGGAGTTCTAGACTAGCCTGGCCAACATGGTGACACCCCATCTCTACTAAAAATTAAAAAATTAGCGGGGCATGTAATCCCAGCTACTTGGGAAGCTGAAACAGAAAAATGCTTGAATCTGGGAGGCAGAGACTGCAGTAAGCCGAGACTACACCACTGCACTTCAGCTTGGGCACAAGAGCAAAACTCCATCTCAAAAAAAACCAACAAAGACAAAACAAAACAAAAAGAAAACAAACGAAAAAATGTACACATGGAAGGTACCATATAAAAACATAAAATAGCTATGATAGGGTGCAACAATGAGAAATGGTTTTGTCATTGTTTTAAAACTTACTTTTTTTTTTGAGATGGAGTCTCTCTCTGTTGCCCAGGCTGGAGTGCAGTGGTGTGATCTCAGCTCACCGCAACCTCTGCCTCCCAGGTTCAAGTGAACCTCCGTCTCAGCCTCTTAAGTAGCTGGGATTACAAGTGTGCGCCACCATGCCCGGCTAATTTTTTTGTATTTTTAGTAGAGACAGGGTTTCACCACGTTGGCCAGGATGGTCTCAAACTTACAATCCCAAGTGATCCGCCTGCCTCAGCCTCTCAAAGTGCTGGGATTATAGGCGTGAGCCACCGCACCCTGCCTGTTCTAAAACTTTCTATAAAAAAAAATGAATTCGCTCATGCCTGTAATCCCAGCACTCTGGGAGGCCGAGGCGGGTGGATCATGAGGTCAGGAGTTCAAGACCAGCCTGGCCAACATGGTGAAATCCCGTCTCTACTAAAAATACAAAAATTAGCCAGGTGTGGTGGCCGGTGCGTGTAATCCCAGCTACTCAGGAGGCTGAGGCAGAGAATTGCCTGAACCCGGGAGGTAGAGGCTGCAGTGAGCTGAGATCGTGCCACTGCACTCCAACCTAGGCGACAGAGTGAGTCTCCATCTCAAAAAACAAAACAAAACAAACAAACAAAAAACATGAATTCATGTAACTCAGGAATGAAGTTTTGCTTTAGCAGATAGGGAAATTTAAGCAGTTTGCACTACCCTTCCGTTACTCTGCCAGAAATAGTGTGAACTTTTTTTGTAAAAGTCAGATTTTTGTCTCATTCCTTAGTGATTTACAATTAAAGTTGGAGTCACATTACTAAATTAACTCCAGTGGGGATCAGAATTCAGAAACTAGTTGCACTACCTCAGTCCAAACTGCTTCAACGAGAAAGGGTAAGAGGATTAGTCATGTGGTCCTTAAGCAACCAGAAACATGAAGTTTGCTTATACATTACTGTTTTGCAAATACTTTTTAGCCATTCCCCTGTATCTTATTTCCTATCCAAAATTTCTTCTTTTTGTAGTACACTGTTGGTATTAAATCTGAACTGAAGAAGTCTGAAAAATATCACACTGTAAACCAGAATTCAGACACTCAGCATAAACAAAGCTTAACATGTATCATGTAGAGATGTAAAAAGTTGCAGTTGTCCAAACATGCCTCCATGCCTTTGTGTCTGTGGTTTTCATTTGCCAGAAATGCCTTTTTCCCTTTTACTACCTGAGCAAGCTCTAACTCAGGGGTCAGCAAACTATGGCCCTCTGCTGGTTTGTAAATAAACAAGCGCTTGGAATGCTGCCATGCTCGTTTATGTATTGTCTATGGCTACTTTCTGTGGTATCATAACAAAGTTGAGTAGCTCCAACAAGAGACTATATAACCTGAAAAGTCAAAAATATTTACTATCTGCCCCTTCAGAGAAAAAAAAAACGAAACAAAACAAACTGCTGATTCCTGCTCTAACTCAAGATCCATCTCCTTTTAGTTGTTTCTGAGTTCCTGTGACATTTTACCGACTTTTGATACATTGACAAAAGTTACTGCCCTGAAAGAATAATTATTTTGGGCTTGAAATTAAGGGGAGAGACCAAGACTTACTATTTATCTGTATACTCCTGTTGTCTATCAAGTCTACCACACAATGCTCAATAAATGCTGGCTGAACAAATCACAGAAAACAAACCTGCATGCTGAACATTTTGATTTGCTTGCAGCTGAGGGGCTCCTGAATTCCCAGGGGTGGTTGCTGTGGTCGAAGGCACCTGACCTTGCATAAAATTCGGATTGGCCTGTCCTGCTGAGAAGCCAGGTGGGAGGCGTTTAGGCATTCCTTAATAGAAAACAATGAGTAAGGCAGTTACCTAGCAAATTTATACTCTTGCTTAGATATGGAATGAATAAGGAAGGATGAGCTGCATGAAGTCTCCACTGGCTTAGCTCTCTCTGTCACACTGGTAGGATCTTTAATAATAAGGTTGGGAAAGATGGTTAAAAAAATCAACACAATCTCTTATATGAGGCATTGTCAAAATGAAAAATAAATACTAAAAAATTTACACTTAGAACATGCCAAGGAAAAGATGGCAATCTGCTCCCTAAATGTGATCTGAGGCCACGCCACAGCAAGGTTTGAGGGCTCACTTTTCTCTGTAATTAACAATGGACCCCAAAACTTTACATATTTTAACACAGGCACCAAAGGAATATGCTAAATTCTCTCATTTCAAACAAATTGATGTGAAATAGTATAAAACAAAGAGATGGGTCCTGATATTAAGGATAGATTGGTGATTTTTTTTCCTTTGAGGGAAACTGATGACAATCTCCTTTGCAGAAAATTTCCCCCAATATTGCGCTTGTCTCTTTGGAAGAGACAGATTGGAAACAGTTCATGGGAGCTTCAAAGTGATGCTATATTAAATCATTATGCTTTCCTCTCATAAGGTTTGCTGTGATTCTGACAGCTTTGGTACCAAAAAATATACTCTAATGGAATCTTTCTCAAGTATCAGTTCCTTTTTGGAAGGGCTAATTTTAGAAAATTTGTAATAACGAGAATCTCAGAACCCACTTATCATTTACAACACAGGCCTTGATGTGGCCAGATCACCTAGGTGAGCATATCACCTGCACTATGAAAGCATCAAGACCTAAACTCACTTAAAAATTTATTATATTCATTCATTTATTTATTTACTTTTATTTTTATTTTTTGAGACAGAGTCTCGCTCTGTTGCCCAGGCTGGAGTGTGGTGGCACAATCTCGGCTCACAGCAACCTCCTCCTCCCAGGTTCAAGCAATTCTCCCTGCCTCAGCCTCCCGAGTAGCTGGGATTATAGGTGTGCACCACCACACCCGGCTAATTTTTGTATTTTTAGTCGAGATGGGGTTTCACCATGTTGGCTAGGCTGGTCTCGAACTCCTGACCTCAGGTGATTCGCCTGTCTCGGCCTCCCAAAGTTCTGGGATTACAGGCGTGAGCCACTGCACCCAGCCATTTATTTTTTTAAGGGCCAAATTTTCAATGTCCTGAAAAACTCTTTGTAGACAAATATGCATTTGTCCTTTCTTTAACAGTGACAAGTCCCATTTGCATGCTCCCACTGTAATTATATCAGTAATCACATTTGCAGGAGGGACTACCCAGCTTCCACTGATTCAGGGCTAGATACCCAGAACAGTGAAATTTGGAGCTGAAACATTCTTGCATTTTCTAAGAACTTCTTACGATTCAAATATTAGAGCCTGCATGTCAGCAAAATTAATTACAAGAGAGTGAAAGGCTGATGAGCAACTTAACTTCACCAGAAACCATGGGAACATGCCTTTGCTATGTCGCACTAAAGATGCAAGGATTTTTTTCTGGGTAGGCAATGGGTGTCTTTTGGTGGGGAGTATGTTTATCAGATGACAGTATTACTGATACTCTATACCTTACTGAAAAGCTCCAAGCACATTCATGTGCACTAGATCAATGATTAATAAGAATAAATAATAAACATGGAGATGGATAAGTTTTACTGTAATCGTTTTACCTCTCACACATTAAGCTCCATTGCTTTTTCTTCATACAAGAGGCACCTTACAAAATAAATAAATAAATCTCCTTTAGGTATAACTGGTGGAATTCCCTCTCTAAGGAGCAGGCATTGGCATTATAAAACTATAAAAGTCAATGATTTCTGAACTTATTCCCCTTCAATACTTTAATCAAACTTAACAAGTACCATGCTTACTATTTTATTAACTAGGATTATAAAAATTGATAACTAAAAGGGCCTTTTCTTCAATGAGACCCTGTTCTTTTTATTTCTGCTCTATTGTATAATGTTAATTTTTCAGCAACTCAGAAGTTTAAATTGTTAACAAAATGCATTTTTCTTCTGGACATTTTAATTTACTAGTACAAGATCAAGCAAAAATAATTTGAAAAACAAAATGAACATCTCTATGTTGACTTTTACCTGAATTTCAGTTCAGAGAGCTAGCTTAAATTTAACTAGTAAGATGCTGCATAATGTATCAAGTTAACTAAGTTATATCAAGTGTCACCACCATATCCACAAAACCAAACAATTACATCCTTATTTCACTCCCTCCACTAACTCTAAAAACTGAAGTTCTACTAAGATCTAGCTCCAGCAAATTTACCAACACAAATAGCTACAGTGTTCCTCACCTCCTAGGCCTGGATGTAAACTCTGTGGCCCCTGGTTTGGTGGTTGCTGCTGCATCACCATGAAGTTAGGTGGCACATTTCCCTGTTGAACCATAGGATTCCGACCCGGAGAGCTGACAGGCTGCTGAAATCCCTGGGGAAGTGGGTTATTTTGAGGTGGCCTTGGTCCCATCTGCTGCTGAGTTTGGTTAACCGTTGGGGAGGATGCAGGGGATCCCTGCTGGAAGGAGGAGGGTGAGGAGGCAGGAGACTTGTTGGTGAGGTGGGGCTGCTGCAGGGGAGTTGGGACCCTAGAGGGCCCTCCCTGCAAACTCTTCATCTGAGGAGCTGTGAACTGGCCTGGGTTGCTCATCTGAGGAAAGTTTGTGTGGGCTTGTGAGGCTTGCTGGCTGCCAAAGGGATATGGAGGGGGAGGGTGGGAAGGCGTCTGTACCGTAGCTAAGGATGGTCTTGCCTGGAGTTGCTGTTGCATTGGGCCAGGCAAGGGAGCCTTCTTCCACCCTTGGTTTGCAGTCATTGTGCCCAGAGAACCCTGGGCTGGAGGAGGTTGAAGGGCTCCAGAAGGCAGCTGGTTCCAGCCTGGAGGAACAGGCACCTGAGTTGGGGAAGTAAACTGGGGTCGAATTCCCTGTGGTTGTTGTTGCTGATGCTGCTGTGGGGGTCTTGCCTGCAACTGTTGTTGCTGCTGTTGCTGCTGCTGCTGCTGCTGTTGTTGCTGTTGTTGCTGCTGCTGCTGCTGCTGCTGCAGCTGGGGAAAATTAGCTGGGTTCATTTGTCTGTTCACAGAGACAGGCTGCATTGGGTGGTGTGGGGGAGCTAAAGATCCTGAGGGATGACTTTGCTGCTGTATATGGAGCCCAGAGAGGAGTGGATCCATTGCATCTGTTTAAAGATAGTCAACAAAGCAATAATTAACCTACTGCAATCTAGATCCTAGAGCAGTGGCCTTTGTAATTCTCGATATACAGAGTAAAATCTGCTGGTACTATTTGATAAAATAAATGCTTGTGAATATCTTCTATGTGTGAAGCAACATACCAAGATGATGAATTCTGCCTTAAAAAGAGCTTGGTCAGTAGTGGACATTAAAAGCAAAATGTAAAACATGGAGAGCAGTATTTACCAAATCATATTCTGGAGAACTATGTTAATTAGCGTTATAAGAAAACAAAACAATTAGGTTTGGGAAACAATGAACCTAACAAACTTAGATGGGTTTCTTTACTGTAGGGCTTTCAGTGCCTCCAATATGTTACTTTTGAATCTCCAGGAGGGAGGGTAAAGAATGATGCATTTATCAAATTTACTTGACTACAGAATTCTATGTAATGAGCATCTTGCAGGACTACGCAGGCCAAGGCACGCTTTTAGAAAAGTTACGGTATAACTGATAAGAAAACAATGAGAAATTCTGAAAAGAAAATAATGACATTTAGCTTGAAGAAATCAGGTCATATTTTGTAAAGAAGGTGACAGTGTGAGTTTGGAAATTAGAAATTCAGCATCAGAGATAACTGAATTTTGTAATGATCTGTGCAGAAAGTTTCAAGACTCTTCATCCTCAAAGATTGGAAGTCATTACCTGACTGAGAAGCAGGGCGAGGAGTCCTGGGCTGCAGCTCTGGATTGTGGCCTGGTGCCATCATGGAAGATGACACATTTCCACCCGGGGATATCATAACAGTGGCAGGGTTGTTCATCCTTATTATTCCTAGAAAAAAGATCCCTAGAATAGAGTACTGGAATTGGCACAATTTTTGTTTTTTAATGAGTTATTTCAAGAATATGAAAAGATATAGAAAATTTGTTTTTTTTTTGACAGGGTCAAGCTCTGTTGCCCAGTCTGCCAAGTGACACAATCACAGCTCACTGCCACCTCGACTTCCCGGGCCCAAGTGATCCTTCCGAGTCAGCCTCCCAAGTAGCTGGGACCAAGGGCACATGTCACTGGGACCACAGGCACACACCACTGTGTCCAGCTAATTGTTCTATATTTTATAGAGATAGGGTCACTATGTTGCCTAGGCTGGTCTCGAATTCCTGGGCTCAAGCGATCCTCCAGCCCAGCCCTCCCAAAGTGCTGGGACCACAGGCGTGAGCTACTGCACCCAGCCTGGAAGTTTCTACACCCATCATCTACCTTTTTTAAATTTAAAAAGTTTGCTCTTATCTCCTTCAGATATATATGTAGATACAGCAGAAGCCCCCTACTCCTTCCATTCCACCTCCTCCCTCTTATTGCAATTGGGGTTAACAGTTCTGTGCATGTTTATTGACCTTTTCTGTATCTGTAGGTAAACTGCACTTTTTCTGTAGGTAAACAGCATTTTTTGTATGCTTTTAATCTTTGTATAAATGGCACCTTACTATATGCATTCTTCATCAGCTTCCTTTTTCACTTAATGTTATTTTTTGAGATCCACATCCCTCTTGACTGTTACAAGGGCTCCATCGTATAGAACCATATATCCACCCTTCTGCTGATGAATACTAAGGTTTTATTTTTCCTTTATTCTTATAATTTTGCAATGTTGTGTATTTGTTATGAATTCTTGTGGATATATGAGAGTGTTTTTACACTATATACTTAGAATTGCTAGGTTTTAAAGTCTAAGCATCTTTAATTTTACTAGATATTGGTAAACTGCTCTCAAAAGTTGGTTATACCAATTTATACTCAAACTAGCAGTTTGAGAACTCCTCTTTCTCCACATCTGAAAATTTCTGATACTGCTAAACTGTTCAGAATTTATCATCCATGCTCCTGAGAACAGGCCAGGCATGGTAGCTCATGCCTGTAATTCCAGAGCTTGTGGAGGCCAAGGTGGGAGGACTGTTTGAGGCCAGGAGTTTGAGACCAACCTGGGCAACATAGCAAGATCCCATCTCTATAAAAAATAAAAAAATCAGCCAGTGTGGTGGCAAGCGCCTGGATTCCTAGCTATTTTGGACACTGAGGCAGGAGGATCACTTGAGCCCAGGAGTTTGAGGCTGCAGTGAGCTATGATCATGCCACTGCTCTCCAGCCTAGGCAACAGGGCAAGAGCCTGTCTTCAAGTAAAAAAAGTGATAACTGTCTATACTTATTCTCTTTTCCTTTCCTTGGCTACAGAATTCTCTGTCATGGAGCATCTTGCAGGACTAAGTAGGCCAAAGCACACTTTCAGGAATGTTGAGGTATGAATAAGAGAACAATGAAAAATTCTAAAATGAAAATGATGACATTTAGCTCGAAGGGCAGATTTTGTGACATCTTTGATTTTTGGCATCGAGGTGAAAATAACCTCAAAATGACTGGGAAAGCATCTTTCTTCTTTTTCTATGCTCTGTGTATCTGTTCTTTAAATGTTTGATAAAACTTTCCTGTAAAACCATCTGGGCCTATAGGTCATACTAATTGATTTACAGGGAAACAGATTTTTCTTTCAATTTCTTAAATGGTTATAGACTTTTCAAGCTTTCAATGCCTTATTAAGTCAATTTTTATTAAATTATTATTTTGCCAACACTAAAATTTATTAGCATAAAGTTAACTGTGGATGATCTTTTTTTTCTATTCTTTTAAAAAAATCATATATAACTCATATACTATAATATTCACCTTTTAAAATTTGTACTTTTTTCATTCTTTACATTGTTTGTGCCCTCTTTTCTTCTTTGGTGGTCTTACCACATTCATAAGTTTTAGCTGTCCTTTCAAAGAAACATCTTTTGGGCCAGGGATGCTGGCTCACGCCTGTAATCCCAGCACTTTGGGAGGCTGAGGCAGGTGGATCACTTGAGGTCAGGGGTACAAGATCAGCCTGGTCAACATGGTGAAACTCCCATTTCTACTAAAAATACAAAAATTAGCCGGGCAAGGCGGCGGGCACCTGTAATCCCAGCTACTCAAGAGGCTGAGGCAGGAGAATCTTTTGGTTTTGCTGTTCCGTTTTTTTGATTCATATTTTACACTTATCTCTGTTCTTATCTGTATTATTTCCCTCATAACTTACTGCTCTGCTCAATTCTTCTTTTTTTTTTTTTTTGAGACAGAGTCTCGCTCTGCCGCCCAGGCTGGAGTGCAGTGGCCAGATCTCAGCTCACTGCAAGCTCCGCCTCCTGGGTTTACGCCATTCTCGTGCCTCAGCCTCCTGAGTAGCTGGGACTACAGGCGCCCGCCACCTCGTCCGGCTAGTTTTTTGTATTTTTTTTAGTAGAGACGGGGTTTCACCGTGTTAGCCAGGATGGTCTCAATCTCCTGACCTCATGATCCACCCGCCTCGGCCTCCCAAAGTGCTGGGATTACAGGCTTGAGCCACCGCACCCGGCCTCTGCTCAATTCTTAAGTCAGACACCTAGCTTGTTAATTTTCAGTTGGTGTTCTTTCTTCATTAATACAAATTTCTGAAGGCTTAAAATTTCTTCCAAGTGTTGTATTGGCCACATCTCACAAATTTCAGTATATATTATTCTCGTAATTCCATTCTAAATATTGTCTAATTTCCATCAGGATTGCTTTTTTAAATCACTAAGTATTTATAATGCATTACTACATTTCCAAAAATATGGGATATTTTGGTTGCGCTTTTTTTTTTGCCACTGACTTGACCTAACAGCACTGCGGTTAGAGAACAGGATCTGTGTGATATTAATAAGTGGTATTTACTGAAACTTGCTCTTGGAATAATCCCTGGTCAGTCTATATAAATTTTCCATTTATGCTTGGGAATATTAAGAATTCTTGAATTATGACTGCACTTTTATTTTTTTTTTGTTTTTTCTTCGAGATGGGAGTCTCATTCTGTTGCCCAGGCTGGAGAGCAGTGGTGCGATTTTGGCTCACCACAACCTCCATCTCCCAAGTTCAAGCGATTCTCTTGCCTCAGCTTCCCAAGTAGTTGGGACTATAGGCACACGCCACCATGCCTGGCTAATTTTGGTATTTTTATTAGAGACGGGGTTTCACTATCTTGGCCACACTGGTCTTGAACTTCTGACCTCGTGATCTGCCTGCCTCGACCTCCCAAAGTGCTGGGATTATAGGCATGAGCTACCATGCCCGGCTGACTGCATGGTTTCTATATATGTCCATTATATAAAAGGTATATTGTTATTCAAGCTTTCCTTTATCCTTACTAATTGTTTACAAACTTGGCCATCCATTACTCACAGAGGTGTGTTAAATCTCCCCTAAGATATGCTATTTACATGCAATTCTTAAATGTCTTGAGGCTAGGTTGTTAAGTACATAAGAGTTTAGCAACTTCCTGGTGAATTTTTCCTTTTACATTATATAGTGGCCCTATTTACCTTCAGTGATGCTTTTTATTTTAATGTCTGTTTTATCTGATAAAAATATTATTATACTTTTCTTGGTTAATAGTCACCTTGTTAATCTATCTAACTTTGAACCTTCTGAGTCCTTATATTTTATGTGTTTCCTGTAACAGCACATAGGTAAACCTGAGAATACTACTCTGATTAATCATTTCCTTTTTATCAGTGTTCATAATCCATTTACCTTTATTGTTAATTACTAATACAATTTTATTTATTTTGTCATTTTTTCTATTTACCCTTTTTTTCTGTGCTATCTTCCTATTTTTCCTGAATTTTACTGGATTAATTGTTTTCATCATGGTCTTCCTCTTTAATCCTCTACTACTAGTTTAGAAGTTATATATTCCATTTACTTTATTTTACTGGTATCTTTAAAATGTCAACAGACATATCTGACTTAACGTTTAAAGACAATATATGATCATCATTATTACTAAATAAGTCAAGGCTTATTTAGATTTACCCCATGCTTATCAATTATTTAGCTCACCATTCCTTCTTAGATCTTATTTCTTCCATCTTAGGTTCAATTTTCTTCTTCCTGAAGTACATCCTTGAGCAGTTCAATTAGCAAGGGTCTGTTAATGGTAAATTCTCTTAGTCTCTTTGAAAAGCTCTTTATTTCATACTACTCTTGATAGTATAGCTATGTTTAAAATTCTAGGCGGTCAATTATTTTCTCAGCACTTTGAAAAAATTATTCCAATGTTTCCTGGCCTCCAATGCTGCTGTTGAGAAATCAAGGAAAGCTGATAGTCTTTCCTTTGCAAATAATAGGTCTTTTCTTTTGGGTTGCTTTTAGCATTCTGTTTTTCAATGTTCTGAAGTTTTACAATATTGTGTCTAGATGTAGATTTATTTTTATTTTGTAGTGCTCAGGATTACTGGGCTTCTGAATCTGAGGACTTATGTCTTTCATCCATTCTGGAAAAATTTTAGCCATTCTCTGACTGTCATCCCTCCTCAATTTCTTTATCTTCTTCAGGAACTCTTTTCAAACATGTTAAACCTTCTCATTTTATCCTTCTTGTCTCTTGACCTCTTTCATATTTCCATCTCTTTTTCTCTGCTGCATCCTGAGTGATTGATTCAAATTCACCTTTCAATCCAGCTATTTCTGATTTGCTGAATAAGTTATTCACTTTATTTTTAAATTTCTGTAAGTTCTGTTCCCCCCATCTCTCCTTATGTTTTAATAGTGTCTTGTTTTCTTATGATTCTCGTAATTGTTAATACTCTGATATTCCTATTACCTAAAATTCTGGAGGCAGCGAGTCTAATCCTAAATTGTATAAATTCAGAATATAAGCTCATTTATATCAGGTTTTAACTAGAAGTCTGCAATGACTTGGGTTGAGAATATGCCCCTCCACAGCTTCAACAGTTATCACCAGTCTAGACCCACCTAATATTAATGACTTAGCCTGTTAATGGGTATTCACTAACATATTAAATGTCCAAAATGCAAGAGGGTAGAGAAGACAATTCCATAACACCCATTTTCCCACCTCATGTCTACAGCCCCAGCAAACACAGACAAATTTCCTATTAATTTCCCATTAATTTCCCTATGCCAGAGGGTAACATTTTCCTAATCTATCTTTCACTGAAAATTCTGGCTTCATGAGGAATTTTGAATTCTAACTTGCTTCTTCATGTTGACCCAAGGCTTTATCTTTTATCCCTTCCCGGCCATTAAAACCCAAATGCTTTAGACCCTACAGAATCTCATTTGTTTACTGCTGTTTAAATATTCATCTTTGACTTTTTTTTTTTTTTGCCCTAGGGAGTTCCTCGACTTTCTTTCCCCACCCCTCTGCTTCCAAGCCCAGCTACATTTTTTTTTTTTTTTGACATGGAGTCTTGCTCTGTCACCCAGGCTGGAGTGCAGTGGCGTGATCTTGGCTCACTGTAAGCTCCGCTTCCAGGGTTCATGCCACTCTCCTGCCTCAGTCTCCCGAGCAGCTGGGAATACAGGCACCTGCCACCACACCCGGCTAATTTTTTGTATTTTTAGTAGAGACAGAGTTTCACCATGTTAGCCAGGATGGTCTTGATCTCCTGACCTCATGATCTGCCCGCCTCGGCCTCCCAAAGTGCTGGGATTACAGGCATGAGTCACCGCGCCTGGCCGCCCAGCTACATATTAAATGTTATAGGCCGGGCGCGGTGGCTCACACCTGTAATCCTAGCACTTTGGGATGCTGAGGCGGGTGGATCACTTGAGGTCAGGAGTTCGAGACCAGCCTGGCCAAGACAGTGAAACTACTAAAAATACAAAAATTAGCCAGACATGGTGGTGGACACCTGTAATCCCAGCTGCTAGGGAGGGTGAGGCAGAGAATTGCTTGAACCTGGGAGGCAGAGCTTGCAGTAAGCCAAGATCACGCAACTGCACTCCAGCTGTGGTGACAGAGCGAGACTTTGTCTTGAAAAAAAAAAAAAGTTGTATTTTAAGGTGTTTTGTAGTTGGAGAGGACAGTTAGGCTAATGTTTATCTGTTGAAACTGGATTTGTTTCTGAGGAATTGCACCTGGTTTTTTAAAGATGGTAGTTAGACAATTAAGAAAGCTCTCACGAGGGCTTGGTGTGGTGGCTCACGCCTGTAATTCCAGCACTTTGTGAGGTCCAGGCAGGTGGATTACCTGAGAGCAGGAGTTCAAGACCAGTCTGGCCAACATGGTGAAACCCCATCTCTATTAAAAATATAAAAATTAGCCAATTAGCCGGGTGTGGTGGCACCCGCCTGTAATCCTAGTCACTCTCGAGGCTGAGGTGAGAGGATCACTTGAACTCAGAAGGTGGAGGCTACAGTGAGCTGAGATCATGCCACTGTACTCCAGCCTGGGTGACAGAGTGAGACTCTTTCTCAAGAAAAAAAAAAAAAAGAGAGAAAGCTCTCGTGAGATAAGAAACAGGTTTTTGGCTGGCGTGGTGGCTCATGCCTGTAATCCCGGCACTTTGGGAGGCCAAGGCAGGCGGATTACGAGGTCAGGAGATCCACACCACCCTGGCTAACACAGTAAAACCTCATCTTTACTAAAAATACAAAAAAAAAATTAGCCGGGCGTGGTGGCAGTCGCCTGTAGTCCCAGCTACTCGGGAGGCTGAGGCAGGAGAATGGTGTGAACCCAGGAGGTGGAGCTTGCAGTGAGCCAAGATCGCGTCACTGCACTCTAGCCTAGGCAACAGAGCGAGAGTCCATCTCAAAAAAAGAAAAAGAAAAAAGAAAAAAAAGAAAAAAAGGTTTTCTTGGTCCATAATAAGCTTCCTAATCCCAGAAAATTTCAAGTATATGCTGACTACATGTTCAATAGTGACACTATAACATGCATTCCAGTACTAGATGGGAAATCTGCACAAGATCCAAGGTTCTCATCTAGGGGAAATTTTGTCCCCCAAGGGACATTTGGTAACGTCTGGAGACATTTTTAGGTAGTACAACTGCAGGGAAGTAGTGGTGCTACTGGCATCTGGTGGGTAGAAGCCAGGGATGCTACTAAACATCCCACAACACACAGGACAGTCTCCCACAGCAAAAAATTATTGGCCCCAAACATCAACAGTGTTGGAGTTGAGAAACTTGAATTAAATGACTACTATGGTATCCAACGAATCTTGGAATTTTATAAGGCTGTGAAAAAAAAAACAGGCTATGGATTTAGTTTTAATTGCAAAAGACTCTTATTAGTAAACTTTCTGTTCCCCACGCTAAGAGAAGAAAGTAGTACTAAGAATGATTGAAAAAACAACTGCTGTAGATACATAATTCTAAAGTTATTTATTATAGTTTTAGAAGAGATTTAAGGTCTCTTTCCCCAGAAAAATTTAGCTGTTTAACCTAATATTAAACTTTGTTTGCATCCTTCAAGTCTCAATAGACAACAGAGAAAAGCAATCCTAAAATATGCTTGGCAGTAAAGAAAGATATCTTGGGGGTTAAAATGTTACTGTTACTACAGGTCATTACTAATTGATTATTCCTGAAACTTTATACCATATACATTATCTCAATCTGAGTCCTTCATTAAATACCAATCTAACCTGATTTCAATCTAAAGCTTCTCAGTTTCCTAGGTTGATAATCAACTACAGTACTATAATTGGCTGGGTACGGTGGCTCAGTTCATGCCTGTAATCCCAGCACTTTGGGAGGCTGAGGGGGCAGATCACTTGAGCCCAGGAGTTAAACCGGCCTGGTCAACATGGCAGAACCCTGTCTCTACAAAAAAACAAAACAAAAATAAGCCGGGTGTAATCCCAGCTATTGCAGGGCTGAGATAGGAGAAACACTTGACCCTGTCTCAAAAAAAAAAAAAGCACTATAATTTACATGCACTTCTTAGGGATACTTAGTAAACATGCTTGCTATTTGCCAGATACTAGCCTAAGAGAGCTTGTAATTAGGGTACTAATAACAATTAAGTGGAGTCTTAACATTTTAAGCCTAGAAGGGATCTCTAGCATTGTTTCTAGAACATAATTAAAGATGTTTATAGGCAACTAGGGTCAGTAAATATTTAGTCCTTTGGAAAAGAGTTGAGACTAGAACCCAGATTTCCTGATTTATTCATTCTTTCACTAACTATATGTAACTATATGGTAACTATAGGTTTATTCATTATTTCATTAACTATATGTAACTTGGCTAGGCTTTTCCCACTCTGCTTCTGGCCCATGTCTTTCCAGTAGTGGCAACAGTGTCATCTATAATTTCTCATAAAGCTACCTTAACACCAAATGCTCAGACTTCTGTGGGGAACTACATCTATGTACACAACACCAGGCTGGATATTTTACATCTATTATATGGTATTCCACAACAGCCCAAGAGCACAGGTCCTGACATACATATTTTCCTAAGTCCTAACAAAAACTTAGGAAATGTTTGCTGCACTGCTCAGGGTCCTTCTACCTTCAAGTATGAGCTCAAAAGATGGTAAGTATTATAATTTCATTTTATTGTGAAGAAAGTATTGCTTGGGGAAGTATAGTAAATAGCTTGAGGTAATCAGTAAATGGTAGTACCAGAATAAAAACCTAGTTCAATTTTATGATCAATTCATTAGTTACAGTTCAAAATAGCATGCTTTTTTGTTTTGAGACAGAGTCTCGCTCTGTTTCCCAGGTTGGAGTGCAGTGGTGCAATCTCGGCTCACTACAACCTCTGCCTCCTAGGTTCAAGTGATTCTCCTGCCTCAGCTTCCTGAGTAGCTGGGATTATAGGCACCTGCCACCACACCTAGCTAATTTTTGTATTTTTAGTAGATATGGGGTTTCACCATCTTGGCCAGGCTGGTCTTGAACTCCTGACCTCAGGTGATCCACCCACCTCGGCCTCCCAAACTGCTGGGACTACAGGCGTGAGCCACCATGCCCGGCCAAGAATAGCATCTTATAAATTGAGCTCCTCTATACTGCTGCCATTTCTCTAAGAGCTACTGTGGTAGAGTGGGAAGGGAATGACTGGGTAAGCAGGTTCTTACTCAGGTTCAACCACAGCAGCTGTGCTTTTCTGTTTTTTTTTGAATAAAGGGTCCTGCAGCTGAAAAAATTTGAAAGCCACTAGTGCAGTGAAAAAAGCACTAAACTGGGCGTTAGAAGATCTGTGATACTAGTTTAATGCTCCCTAACCCTGGGCAAATCACTTCCTTTATGTGAGTTCCACAGCTTCCTCAGCTTTAAATGACAGTCAACTCAATTCTAATATTCTGATATTCACAGAATATTGAGTTCAATCTCTGAAGAAGAAATTTCAGGATTACTAGAAAAGGAAGAAATTTATAACTCTCAAATTCTAAACACATAAAAAACTCATATTCTTCCACTTACATCTTCAGATTCCACATAAGCACACAAGAATTCAATTTACAGATATTCTTAGCCTCAGAGAAAGTGGGAGTTGGAAAGCTATATTCTCCATTGTACTATTAACATAATGAGGGTAGAAAATGTCTCATTCATTTCTATTTCCAACAGCACAGGTCCTGTCACACAACAAGAAGTCAATACATATTTGCTGCATGGCTCAGTGTTCATCAACCTTTAAGCATGAGACCAAATGATTGCAAAGATGCTTCATGCTGTGACCCCTAGCCTCCAGGAATGACTCATGTCTAGCTTTCCTGATTCAACAAATAGAGATATAAGTATGCCATGAACCCCCACCTATCTTTCAGGGCTCAAATGATCAAATAAGCCAAAAAGGAAACTAGTAAAATGTCATACAGTTGAGTTGGAGGTCTTACCTGGACCACCTGCCATGGGAAATCCCGCCTCCATCCTAACTGAATTTCCGGCTCCAATGGGTCCATTCATTCTCACATCTTGGCTTCGGTTCTGAGCCAAAGCCAGGTTGATAGCACCTTCCCCTGAAAATGACAGTCAAGTGATAAAAAGGAAATTATTAGAATAAAATGCAAATTTTGTTTATAGACAGCTATATAAGTGCTGTAGTTATCTATGCTTTTGAAGAATTATGGTTAGTTTACCACCAGAACAATGGTGGGTTCAATGTAGATGGGTCTTTCTTCAACCTATCTGAGTAGGTTTCATTAAGCACAAGGAGATATAACCAATTCTTGTTATAAGGAAGCAGGGTGACCATGAATGACGCTTAGTATCAACAGAGATCCTGGAACTCTGAATATTTATTTTCAACCATCTTACCAATTGTGTGTGTGTGGGGTGTGTGTGTATAATGGAAGAAAATGTTCTCAAAAACTCTCAAAATCCTAGACTTTCTTTTGATAATTTATGATCAGAAGGTAGATATTAAATATAAGTAGGTTTAATGAATAAAGAACATAGAGTGGTGCGGGGTCACTAACACTTGTGAACAAAATGCCACTTCCATTCAACAACTGCAACATAAACATATTTCCAGTAGGAAAAAAATAATGCAATGAAGAGGAGATAGGTTGCTACAAATCCACTTTCTGAGACACCAAATGACAGGACCAGTATTTGTATAGGTTTTTGTTTATTGAGACGGGGTCTCACTTTGTCACCCAGGCTGGAGTGCAGTGACACAGTCATATAGCTCACCACCGCCTTAAATTCCTGGGCCTAAAGGGTCCTCCTGCCTCAGCCTCCTGAGTTGCTGGGACCACAGGCACATACCAGTATGTCCGGCTATGTATAGGATTTTCCTTTTTTTTTGAGACCGAGTCTCACTCCTGTCGCCCAGGCTGGAGTGCAGTGGTGCAATCTTGGCTCACTGCAAGCTCTGCCTCCTGGGTTCACGCCATTCTCCTGCCTCAGCCTCCTGAGTAGCTGGGACTACAGGCACCCGCCACCACACCCGGCTAATTTTTTTGTATTTTTAGTAGAGATGGGGTTTCACTGTGTTAGCCAGAATGGTCTCGATCTCCTGACCTTGTGATCCACCCGCCTCGGCCTCCCAAAGGGATGGGATTACAGGCATAAGCCACCGCACCTGGACTTTTTCTTTTTCTTTTTTTTTTGAGAAGGGATTTTACTCTGTCACTCAGGCTAGAATGCAGTGGCGTGATCTCAGCTCACCGCAACCTTCGTCTCCTGGGTTCAAGGGATTCTCCTACCTCAGCCTCCCGAGTAGCTGGAATCACAGGCACCCACCACCACGCCCAGCTAATTTTTGCACTTTTAGTAGAGACAGAGTTTCACCACATTGGCCAGGCTGGTCTCGAACTCCTGTCCTCATGTGATCCACCCACCTCAGCCTCCCAAAGTGCTGGGATTACAGGCATGAGCCACCGTGCCTGGCCCGTATAGGATTTTTAATTTTATCGTATTTGAGCTTCACGGTACCCTCACAGGTAATGTTACTAGAAGTGTTCCAATTAAGTAGACTCTAAACTTAGAGGAAACTTAAATCTTACTTGGTCCAATGATAAAAAGGTCTCTGAAACAAGCTATAGAATGTTTCTTGCACTTAATCCAAAATTTTGACTACTGTTATTATAAGAGAGCACCACCTTGTGGAGAGTTAAAATATAGCTAGTCTGTGGCTGCTGAGCTGAAAGGTTGCACTCACCCAAGTCCTTCTACACTAGGGTTCAGATTCATAGGGTCAGATGGCAAAGTAGAAAGTTAATGAGATACGGCAGTTTCCTCTGTCCTGTCACTGATCTAGGTGAGTTTTCCTTTTCTTTTTTTTTTTTTTTCTGAGATGGAGTCTCACTCTGTTGCCAGGCTGGAGTGCAGTGGTGTGATCTTGGCTCACTGCAGTCTCCACCTTCCAGGGTCAAAAGATTCTCCTGCCTCAGCCTCCCGAGTAGCTGGGATTACAGGCACATGCCAACACACCCAGCTAATTTTTGTATTTTTAGTAGAGACGGGGTTTCACCATGTTTACCAGGATGGTCTCGATCTCCTGACCTTGTGATCTGCCCGAAGTGCTGGGATTATAGGCGTGAGCCACTGTGCCTTGGCCTAGGTCAGCTTTCTATGTCTATTTTAACCAGGGAGGTTCACTGATCACAGGGAACAAACATCCTACCAAAAAGGAAGCAATCACTGGGAGTTAACAGATGCTCTGCCTTGCCTCTAGAAATCAGGCGTAAAAGAGAAAGAGAATACAGGTCATGAGGGTTTCCACCAAAGGAAGGGAACTATTAATATACAAAATTTGTTACGACATTCTAAGTAGAAAGAAAATTGTTCTGGAAAAGGACATCAGTTTGTATCATTCCTCTGCTTAAAACGGGTCCATTGCTTCTCACTATTTTAGAAATAAAGACCAAACTTTTTTTTTTGAGTCAGAGTCTCACCCTGTTGCCTGGGCTGGAGTGCAATGGCACAATCTCAGCTCACTGCAACTTCCGCCTCCGGGTTCAAGTGATTCTCCTGCCTCAGCTTCCCAAGTAGCTGGGATTACAGGTGCTTGCCACCATGCCTGGCTAACTTTTGTACTTTTAGTAAAGACAGGGTTTCACTATGTTGGCCAGACTGGTCTCGAACTCCTGACCTCAGGCAATCTGCCCATCTCAGCCTCACAAAGTGCTGGGATTACAGGCATGAGCCACTGTGCCCGGCCAGGCCAAACTTCTTAACAGTCTACACAAGGGCTCAAATTATCTACCTAGCCAAGTGCTGTTCAACACAAATATAATATGAGCCACAGATACAATTTAAAATTTTCTAGAAGCCACAGTAAGAAACAGATTAAATTAATTATCATTTATTTCACTTAATACATCCAATGTATTGTTATTTCAACATGTAACTAATGCAAAAAGTATTGTTATTTTTTGAGACAGGGTCTCATTCTGTTGCCCAGGCTGGAGTGCGGTGGTGAGATAACAGCTCACTGCAGCACTGACCTACTGGGCTTAAGCGATCCTCCCACATCAGCTTCCCAAGTAGCTGGGACTACAGGAGTATGCCAACATGCCTGGCTAATTTTTTTCAGTTTTAAATTTTTTGCAGAGACAGGGTGGGTGTCACTGTATTGCCCAGGCTGGTCTTAAACTCCTACGCTCAAGTAATCCTCCTGGCCTCAGCCTTCCAAAGTGCTGGGATTATAGGTGTGAGCCACTGAGCCTGGCCAACATAAGAATTATTGAGATACTTTACATTCTTTTGGGGGCTACCAAATCTTCAAAATGTAATATGTATTTTATACTTACAGCGCATGTCAGTTTTAACTAGCCACATTTTCAGTGCTCAAAAGCAACAGTCAGTCAGTCTGTGGCTACCAATACTGGACTGCCCATATTTAGCCCTGTCTACCTCCTTAACCTCATCTCATGCTATTTTTCTCCTTCAATAACAAGGATTCAGCCCCAGTGTTTCTTTTTAGTTTCTTTTTTTTTTTTTTTTTTTTTTTTTTTTTTTTTTTTTTTTGAGACGGAGTCTTGCTCTGTCGCCCGTGCTGGAGTGCAGTGGCCTGATCTCAGCTCACTGCAAGCTCCGCCTCCCGGGTTTACGCCATTCTCCTGCCTCAGCCTCCCGAGTAGCTGGGACCACAGGCGCCCGCCACCACGCCCGGCTAGTTTTTTGTATTTTTAGTAGAGACGGGGTTTCACCGTGTTAGCCAGGATGGTCTCGATCTCCTGACCTCGTGATCCGCCCGTCTCGGCCTCCCAAAGTGCTGGGATTACAGGCTTGAGCCACCGCGCCCGGCCCTTTTTAGTTTCTTAGGCACACAAGGCTGCTTCTTACCCCAAGGCCTTTGCTCACGTGGTTTCCTCTGCCTAGAACAGTTCTTTGCACTCTTCGCATAGCTAGCTTCTCAATTTTCACGTAATCTTAAGTGTCACATGCCCAAAAAGGCCTCTACCAACCATCTTATCCAAGGTTAGGTAACTTTTATCAGAACATCTTGTTACTTCTGCAGAGCACATTCCACGTAATCATTCACTCGCTCATTTTCTTGCTTGCCTCCCCCATCACTATACAGGGGTAGTCACAAGTCTGTCCTTATTCCTTTACATCTGTTGTTCCAGCATAATTAATAGCATTCTCTTCCACTTTCAGAAGTGTCCTAATTTAGGCTGGGCATGGTGATCACGTTTGTTAATCCCAGCACTTTGGGAGGCCAAGGTGGGAGGATTGCTTCAGACCAGGAGTTCAAGACTAGCGACATGGTGAGATCCCATTTCTATGAAAAATTAGTCAGGTCCATGGTAGCATGCACCTGTGGTCCTAGCTACTCAGGAGGCTGAGATGGGAGGATCACTTGAGCCCAGGAGGCTGAGGCTACAGTGAGTTGTGTTTGTACCACTGCACTCCAACCCAGGCAACACAGTGAGACTTTGTCTCAAAAAAAAAGAAAGAAAAGCGTCCTAATTTAATGATAAATTATATGACCATCTATAATATATCCTTTATACATAAAATAGTGCCTGGTACGTGGCAAGTGCTCATTAGCTATTTTTTAAATATAAACAGTCATCTTATTATAACCTTACAAAGGATTATAGGCATTTTTCTATATGACAAATTAATTTCTGGAAAACCTCACGTTTATCAAATCTCATACTGACAATAAGAGGGTTAGGGCAAACTGAAAACCTATAAGACTTTGTAACCAGAGCTCTAATAAAAGCAGTAACTGGTGGAGGCAAAATACCAGAAAAAATGCAGTGGAAATGCCTGGTTAAAGGTGCTGAGATAATGCAGATGTAATGGAGCTCTAAGCCAGTGGGCCTGCCATTAAGGTGGACACAGGAGGAAATGCAACCTGTCATGAGCTGAGAGCCACGCAAGGCTGGGGGACGCACATCAGGAAGGCAAACGAATGCACACTCTCATCCTTAATTTTAATAGAGCTGAAAAGATTCCCACACATGCAACAGCTGAGTGAAAAGCTTTTTCTTGTTGATAATTATAATTCTATTTCTACTATTCCAGCTCCTCTTACCTAAGAAAAAAAATCACATCTTAATAAACAGAATTTCCACATTATACTGCTATTATTCTCCTATTTGCCAACTGCATATATGCCAATTCATGTCAAAGAGAACACTACTGGCTCCCAAACTTGCCAATTAGGGGTCCACAAACTACGTCCTGTGGGCCAAATGCAGCCCACTGCATGTTTATTTAAATAAAGTGTTATTGAAATCCTGCCATGTTTACTTGTTGACATATTGCCTATGGTTGTTTTTGCCCTACAAGACAGAGCTGAGTACTTGTTGAGTTGAGATCTCATGGCCTGAAAAGCCAAAAATATTTATTCTTGGCCCTTTATAGAAAAAGTTAGCAGACTACTGCTTTAGATCACCACGAATTTACAGAGGGGGCACAAAATGTCCTCAAAAAAGATGTTTCCCCAACTCCCTGGCCAAAACTTAAAAAAGGAAGGGTACAGGGAGTATTAGTCAATGGAGAATGGACTCTTTCGAGAACAACCTGTCCCTCAAGCCTTGCAACAGACATGATAGTGGCAACATTCCATCATTCCTTCTTTTCGTTTTTTTGAGACAAAATTTCGCTGTTGTCGCCCAGGCTGGAGTGCAGTGGCATGATCTCGGCTCACCATAACCTCTGCCTCCTGCGTTCAAGCAATTCTCCTGCCTTAGCCTCCCGAGTAGCTGGGACCAGAGGCATGCACCACCATGCTGGGCTAATTTTTATATTTTTAGTAGAGACGGGGTCTCACCACGTTGGCCAGGCTGCTCTCAAACTCCTGCCCTCAAGTGATCCATCCACCTTGGCCTTTCAAAGTATTGGGATTACAGGCGTGAGCCACCATGGCTGGCCAACATTCCTTCTTACAATTTACAAAATCAGTAGCCCAGTTCCACAAAAGCAATAGCTGCTGCCATCACTTTCACTCCTGCCTGAATTCCCAGGATTGTAAGAACAGAGATCATCTGGGACACACATGTAGCCTAAAAGTTAAAGAACTCTTTCTGTATTGTGATAATCATTGTCATATGTGAATTTCATAATTTCTTAAAATATGTTATCTATTTGCTTCCTGGCTAGTACTCATGTTTGAATTTATGGCTATAATATTAAAGGAGAACCAGCATTTTATCCTTTTAGGAAGTAGGTCTGCTTAAGAGATAAAAATGGTACTTCTTTCTCCAGTGAAAAACACTATCAATTAAGGTTTTGAAGCCTTTAAATAGGAACAGAGACCATAAAACATGTGGGGTTTTAAAGAAACCACTTATGTGTCCCTTAAAGTATAAACAGCCCACATATTATTATTTTATCCAATAGTTGTTCAACTTCCACTCTTTCTAATAGTTCATCCTACAGATTGCTGTGAATTAACTGTACTTTTCTGGATCCTTTTAGATAGTTCCACATTTTTCAAATTAAAGTGGTTATTGTTTAAGCCACTATCCCCTCATTTATCAAATGGTGAAATTTATCCCATTTCTCAATCTACATATAACCCTTTCTAAATAATCTGTTTGTTGGTATTTCCCCTTTGAGGGCACAGCAACCTACAATGCTAGACTGCATAAAATGTGTCTCACTCCTATAAACAAAATGATGACCTTGGCTGCTGAGGTTTCACGGAGCATTTAGGTTCTACATAAGCACAGGGCCAGGAGGACCTGGCCTACTGTAGAAAGGAAAGTTGGAATTGCTGGTTGTCACCTGGTTGTATCAACACAGGAGGGGAAGAGGGGGGTCTAGTTCACTGAGCTTCCAAAGAGCTCTCCCACACATGGTAGGTACTTATATCTCTCACAGGTTTGTCTTCCTTACTAAAGTCATAAGCTCTTCCGAGTTTATAACAGTAAGGACAGTATTTATCACTGTATTCCAAATGCTAAAGCTTATAGTCTATGGGGGATAAAACAATAATCAATAATTGCTCTAATGAAAGTGTGAGATAAATGATCTGAGGGGGAGAAACAAACTTTTGTGAGAGCACACAGCAAAGGACTCTGACTTGCCGAAGGAGTTCAGAGAATATATCCTCAAGATTTAAGCTGATACCTGAAGGCTGAGCAGGCATGAACTAGGGGAAGGGGGGCTGGTAGGGGATAGTATTTCATTCAGAGAAGACATCAATACAAAGGACGTGTGGCAACAGGAAGAGAAAGTTGAGAAGCTGGAACACAGGGGGCAAGGGAGGAGAGTTACACAAGATAAGGCTGGATGAAGAAGGTAGAGGTGAGACCATGCAAGGCCTGAGGTCATGGTAAGCAGTTTGGTCTTCATTCTTTGAATAATACCAAGAGATAGTAGGATTTTAATCTAGGGGTATAGGGGTGTAGGGGTATAGGGATGTGTGTGTGTCTGTGTGTGTGTGTGCGTGCACTCATCCACTTTTCATTTTGAAAAAGATCATTCTGGTAAAAATATTGAAAATGAACACTGTGGGCTGGCATGATGGCTCACGCCTGTAATCCCAGCATTTTGGGAGGCCGAAGAGGGTAGATCAACTGAGGTCAGAAGTTTGAGACCAGCCTGGCCAAGATGGTGAAACCTCGTCTCTACTAAAAGCACAAAAATTAGCTGGGCATGGTGGTACGTGCCTGTAATCCCAGCTACTCGGGAGGCTGAGGCAGGAGAATCACTTGAACCTGGGAGGTGGAGGTTGCAGTGAGCTGAGATCACACCACTATACTCCATCCTGGGCAACAGAGCGAGACTCTGCCTCAAAAAAAAAAAAAAAAAAAGAAAAGAAAGAAAAGAAAAGAAAATGAACGCTGCTACAAAAGGAAAGGACTGTTGAAGGCTTCGTAATCTGTTAGACGCATAAAGAAAATACTAAACTTTATGTGGTGGAAGGAAGGAAGCAAATTAAATTATATGTTAAGCTGGGTACAGTGGTACAGGTGTAGTCCCACCTACTCAGGAGGCTGAGATGGGAGGATCATCTGAGGCCAAGAGTTTGAGTCCAGCCTGGGCAACACAGAAAGACACCATCTCTAAAAACAGTAACAATAACAAAGAAAACTACACAACTAAATAAATAAGACAAATCAAATCCTGGTCAGGATGCCAGTAAAATCAAAGTCTGAAAGACTGATGGTCAGAATTAGCCAAAGGAATGGAAACCAAGACTACAGATGTAAAGACCATCAGGACCCAGCAATAACCTCAGTCAGTCCCTCTTCATCCTAAGGTGCTGCAAAGCAAAGTACAAGTTACATGAGTTGCTTGGCATTCTGAAACACAAGAGCAGAGGAACAGGCAAAGCAGCATAGAAAATCATGCTATATTCTACTACTGTAATGATTCTGGTCTAGATGGGCACATGGCAAAGTAAAAGACCTTCAATCTGAACGGAGAGAATCCCTAAATCCCGAAGCTGCTGGTTGTTGCTCTGAGCAAGGATCCGTAGCCGCTCCGCTGCTTCCCGGGGGATGTTGAATGTCACACGCACGCTGTTCCAGGGCTCCACCTTCTGTACTTTTAGCTTGCTGGACTCTTGATTGTGAAAGAAAAAGAATTTTATTAGTAATCTTTTAGCCACCAGAGGAGATGGAATTAAAAACAAACCAAAAGAGCAAAAGAATAAGGTGGAGCACCAGCTTGGAACAGCTAACAGAGCATGCTTTGGAGCTACATACTCAAATCTAATCCTAGCTTTGCCACTTAGCACCTGGGTGACCATGAATGAGCTATTTAACCTTTCTGAAACTTATCTTTTTCTTTTCTAAAACTATGAAAAAACTACTTCATGAGATTTTGAGTACAAATTAGATAATACATGCAGAAAACCTAGCATAGTACATGGCACACCACAGGCAATGAATAAATGGAAAGCAGTAAGATGGAGAAAGGACCATAAAAAAGAAGAGAGAGGTTAAGTTTAAATTAATAGAACAGGCTCATGACTATAATCCCAGCACTTTGGGAGGCTGAGGTGGGTGGATCACAAGGTCAGGAGTTCACGACTAGCCTGGCCAACATAACGAAACCCCGTCTCTACTAAAAATATAAAAATTTGCTGGGCATGGTGGCATGCACCTGTAGTCCCAGCTACTCGGGAAGCAGAGACAGGAGAATTGCTTGAACCCGGGAGGTGGAGGTTGTGGTGAGCCTAGATTTTGCCACTGCACTCCAGCCTGGGCAACAAAGTGAGACTCTGTCTCAAAAAAAAAAAAAAAAAAAAAGGGCAAAGGACAGTTCTCCAGAAAAGATACACAAATGGCCAATAAGCACACGAAAAGATGCTTGACATAACGAATCATTAGAGAAATGCAAATCAAAATAAGATACCACCTCACAACCATTACCATGATACTATCAAAACCACAGAAAACAAACGTTGGTGAAGATATGGAGAAACAGAATCCGTGGGGCATGGTGGCTCACACCTATGATCCCAGCATTTTGGGAGGCTGAGGCTGGTGAATCACTTGAGTTCGATCAGTCAGGAGTTTGAGATCAGCCTGGCCAACATGGCAAAACCCCGTCTCTACTAAAAATACAAAAATTAGCCAGGCATGGTGGTGCACACCTGAGGTCCCAGCTACTCAGGAGGCTGAGGCAGGAGAATCACTTGAACGCAGGAAGCAGAGGTTGCTATGAACCAAGATTGCGCTACTGCATTCCAGCCTGGGCAACAGAACAAGACTCCATCTCAAAAAAAAAAAAAAAGAAACTGGAACCCTTGTGCACTGTCAGTGGGAATGTAAAAGGATACAAGCTGCTGTGGAAAACGACAGTTTCTCAAAAAAAATTTTTAAAAAAGCACCACAAGATGTAGCAATTCTACTTCAGAGTACACACTCAAATGAACTGAAAGAGTCCCAGAGAGATATTTGTACACCATATTCATAGCAGCATTACTCACAATAGCTAAGATGTAGAAGTAACCCAATGTCTACTGACAGATGAATGAATCAGTAAAATATGGTATATATACACAATGGAATATTATTATTGAGACGGAATCTTGTTCTGTCACCAGGCTGGAGTGCAGTGGCTTGATCTTGGCTCACTGCAACCTCTGCCTCCTGGGTTCGAGCGATTCTTCTGCCTCACCATCCTGAGCTGGGACAACAGGTGTACACCACCACGTCCAGCTAATTTTTGTATTTTTAGTAGAGACAGGGTTTCACCATGTTGGCCAGGATGGTCTTGATCTCCTGACCTCATGATTGCCTGCCTCGGCCTCCTGAAGTGCTGGGATTACAGGTGTGAACCACTGCACCCGGCCACAATGGATTATTATTAAGCCTTAAAAAGGAAGGAAATCCTGTCACATGGTAAAACATCAATGGACTTTGAGCATCTTATGCTAAGTAAAATAAGCCAGTCACAAAAAGGCAAAATTCCACTCATATGAAGGAAGTAGTCAAAAATCATAGAAACAGATAGTAGAATGGTGGTTTCCAGGGGCTAGGAGCAAGGAGGAAATGGGGGGTTGTTATTTAATGGTTAGAGATGTTCAATATATATATTTTTTGAGACAGAGTCTCACTCTGTCACCAGGCTGGAGCGCAGTAACGCGATATCGGCTCACTGCAACCTCCACCTCCCGCGTTCAAGTAATTCTCCTGCCTCAGCCTCCCGAGTAGCTGGGACTATAGGCGAGCCACCATGCCCAGCTAATTTTTGTATTTTTAGTAGAGACGGGATTTCATCATGTTGGTCAGGATGGTCTCAATCTCTTGGCCTCGTGATCCACCTGCCTCAGCCTCCCAAAGTGCTGGAATTACAGGCGTGAGCCACCGCGTCTGGCCAGAGATGTTTAATTTTACAGGATGAAAAGAGTTAGGGCGACACATGGTGCTGATGGTTGCACAACATTATGAGTATATTTAATTTCCACTAAACTGTATGCTTAATAATGGTTAACATGGTAAATTTTATGTGTATTATACAATAAAAAATACTTTTTAAAAAAGTTAAGTAATTGAGGAGGTACTATTAAGTGTAGTTACATTTTATAGGTTGGAAAGCAAATCCCAGGCACAGTTAGCTGATAAAAAAGTTATTTGGCTGGGTGCAGTGGCGCATGCCCGTAATCTCAGCACTTTGGGAGGCCAAGGCGGGCAGATCACTTGAGCTCAGGAGTTTGAGACCACCCTGGGCAACATAGTGAGAACTCATCTCTATAAAAAATAAACAGAAAATTAGCCAGGTGCAGTGGCGTGCGCCTGTAGTCCCAGCTACTTGTGAAGCTGAGGTGGGAGAATTGCTTGAGCCTGGGAGGTCAAGGCTACAGAGAGCTGAGATCATGCCACTGCATTCCAGCCTGGGTGATGGGGTGAGACACTGCCTCAAAAAAGAAACAAAAAACAAAAAAAGTTATTCAACAACCTCAGGCAAAACAATTTTCTCTTTTGTTATTAACTCAGCTAAACTGAATCTTCTGTATCCTTCATTCAGTTATACATTCTAATATTAAGATAATGGTCATTCAACACCTGTGAAAAGAAGGGAAAAAAGAGATAATGGTCATAGAGGAATATCTTTTCTCAAAATGAGAAATATCTATGGATAGAGGAAAGTGCCTACATGTTGCCTACAGCCCCTTCCAGCTCTGAAACCACTGTATATTGAATGTTAACTTTTCCAGACATGGAGTTCACTTGCTCTAATGTGGAAAAAAAAAGGGAAAACTTGCTAAAAGGAATGAGATAACACAATCACAGGAATTTAGAAAAGATTAGACAATATTTAGTCCAAGACTATTTTACAGGTGAGGAAACCAAGGCCCAGAAAGTGATCTGCTCAGAATCCTGTGGCTAGCTAGTAGCATCAGAGATGACATTAAAACCCAGCTCTGATTCTCAGGGCAATTTCCTTTCCATTACACGTAGGCCTCCAAACAGCAAAAGGTAGGAAGTTTGGGAATCCTGGCCACCAATCATAGACACTGCAGGACTTCTTCCCACTCTGAAGTGTACTGGAATCTTGTACATATTCTACACAAACATCAAATTTGCTTATGGTATTAACACTTGTAATATGCTTGCAGAAAAATCCATATTCCTAATAGTTATATCTTATCAAAATCTTTTTGAACTTTCATATTTGAGAGATTTGACTTAAAATTTTTTTGGACCAAGAATATAATCTGATAGCACCATAAATCTAGAGTTGGTTATTTATTTATTTTTATTTTTTTGAGACTCACTCTGTCACCCAGGCTGGAGTGCAGTGGTGTGATCTCAGCTCACTGCAACCTCTACCTTCTTGGTTCAAGTAATTCTCGTGCCTCAGCCTCCTGAGTAGCTGGGATTACAGGCACCTGCCAGCACATCTGGCTAATTTTTGTATTTTTAGTAGACAAGGTTTCACCACGTTGGCTGGGCATGTCTCGAACTTCTGGCCTCAACCGATCTGCCCACCTTGACCTCCCAAAGTGCTGGGATTACAGGCGCGAGCCACTGCGCCCACCTTTATTTATTATTTATTTTTTTAGACAGGGTCTCACTCTGTTGCCCAGGCTGGAGTGCAGGGGCACTATTAGAGCTCACTGCAGCCTTGACCTCCCTGGACTCAAGTGATCCTCCCACCCCAGCCTCTTGAGGAGCTGGGACTACAGGCGCACACCAACATGCCCAGCTAATTTTTGTACTTTCTGTAGACATGAGGTCTCTCTATATTGTCCAGGCTGGTCTTGAACTCCTGGGTTCAAGTGATCCACCCAACTCAACCTTCCAAAGTGCTGGGATTACAGGCAAGAACTACTATGCCTGGCCTAGGTTTGGTAATTTATTTAAAAGCCATAAATAAATTGATTCAGCAATATATAAACAACAGAAAAATATAGTAATTAATAAAGAGCAATGAACAATTTCAGGCCCAGTTAGACCTTTATAAAATATAACTATGATTATGGTTACAATAATGTTGATAACTACATGAAAAATTCTTAATTGTATGCTAAAAATAACACATAACTATGAAGAATCTTATACAACACAGCAAAAAGCAGTTGAAAAAACAGCTTCCCTCCAGATAACAATCTCAAAGATAAAACCTCCAAGCCTAAAGAAAGCTAATTAACTCTTGATCAATTTAGGATTTGTGATTAAAGGAATAAATCTAGGCTTTTCACTGTGTCTGAACAGACTAGATAATTGTGCTAACTAGAATAGAGAACATCTAAATCAAGGTTCAAAACCACAAATGCCTGTAAGATCTGGACAGGTAATCTAAATGTGTGAAGAAGCCAGATGGGAACTGTGGTGAAGTGGGGTTGCTCTCAGTAGCAGCTGCTACTTAGTACCATCTGGGAAAGAGGGAGAACCCAATGTTATCAGATCTTCCTATTTTTAAAGATAAATGTAAAAATCTGGATTTTCATGCAATATATCTCAATTTTTAAAGCACTGGCAATGAAACTCAAACATTAAAAACAAACTAAATCTCAAACACTAATGTGGGCCAAATAACATATGGCTGCAGACTGGATCCAGCAAGCTGTCAGCTAGTGACTTCTGATATAAATGTTAAGGGAATAAATTTAAAGTATATCATAAGCAGACTCATGCAATAGTAAGTTTTCTAAGCTTTAAGGGTCCTTAAAGATTTCAATTTACAGATAAGGAAAATGAAGTCCAGAGAGTTAAAAATAAATAAATTTGGATATTGAGAATTACTTTTATCCACTATAGCAGATTATCCAACAATTTCCACGATAAGAAATACTTTATGTTCAGCTCTTCGATGTTATTTAAAAGAAAGAAAACATGTATATTTTTAAAATCCTAAAATCTACCTTTGCACTTAAATTCAGCCTTTTGACACAATTTAGCAAACTTGCTTTGTAAAACTCAAGACAGCCATGGAAGGGCAAACATTTCAAAAACAGTAACAGGAACAAAAAATAATTAAAGCAAATTACCCATGTGTAGCAAATTGGGCACATTTTTCAATATTGCATCTAATTTCCATTTGAAGTCTTTATCATCTATATTTCCTTTGAAGGCCACAAAAATTGTGGAATCCTCCAAAATACTATCACTTTTTGTGTCATCATCTTCTAGTCCAGAGTCAAAATCCATCTCTGAGTCTTCCATTGTTGATGAACACAAGGAAGTATAGATGTCTTCTAAGTTTGGAAGGTCATCCAAAACCATGGTGAATATTATTCCAGAAGCATGTGCCAAGTGGACAATAAGAAAACTTCTGAAAAGAGAAGATACAAAAGAGCATTACAATGCATAGTTATGCATTCAACAGTGTATAATTCATAGTTCTATGAAAATTATAATTTATTTGACAATAAGGAAATACTGTAAGAAATTACAAAAAAGAAAAGCTATTTTAATTATGATATTCTAAAACAATTAGTTCTTACAGTTATTACCAAAAATAAAAATATACCAGTCTTAAATTTAACATTCTTTTTATTATGTTATATGCTACTTTTTTATAAGCCTAGAATGTCAGGAGAAGGGAACAAAGGATCACAAGAAAACAAAACAAGCACATACTTTTTGGGAATTATAGGCCTTTGGTTGACCCCACAGAGCAAGGGGCTCCCCAAGACTCCCCCTACTTCTGTCCTGACAAAAGTTTAAAAGGAGCCAAGGTTTCTAAAGCCCTCTTCTTTCTCCAAACTACAAAGCACAACCAGACCTGACTAATAGCAACTGCATGATTACTTAAAATTCTGAAGTCTTTCATGAGCCAATTTAAACAACGTTTAAAGGGTTATTAACAGTGGAATGGCTGAAAATAATGATTCAGAAATAAACACTTAAAAATTCTTATATGAAAGGGCTGGGTGCAGTGGCTCACACTGGTAATCCCAGCACTCCGGGAGGCCAAGGTGGGCAGATCACTTGAAATCAGGAGTTTGAGACCAGCCTGGCCAACATAATGAAACCCTGTCTCTACTAAAATACAAAAATTAGCTGGGCGTGGTGGTGTGTGCCTGTATTCCCAGCTACTCGGGAGGCTAAGGCAGAATTGCTTGAATCCGGAAGGGCAGAGGTTGAAGGAGCCGAGGTCGTGTCACTGCACTCCAGCCTGGGCAACAGAGTGAGACTCCGTCTCAAAACACACACATACACACACACCCACACACACAAAACAAACCAAAAAAGGGGTTGATAGACGTTTATGAAGATAAAGAACCGTGTTCTGGACAGAATTAAATTGCTTCCTAACTTTTAGGTATAAAGAAGTTACATTTCCTGCTATTTTCAGGTATACTGCTTACCAAAAAGTACATGTAGATCACACAGTGTGGCCATTTCCTCTGTTAGCTTTGGGACTGAAGATCACATACTTAACCCAAAAGTAAATGAATGAACATTAATTTCCAGCATTTGTGGTAAGCAAAAATGGCATGGAAACCTAAGAACCTCCCACAAATGTTCTAATAAAATAATCCCTTATAATTTTAACTATAATACAACATTGATTGATTGACTGACTGAGACAGAGTCTCATTTTGGTGCCCAGGCTGCAGTGCGGTGGCACAATCTCGGCTCACTGCAACCTCCATCTCCCAGGTTCAAGTGATTCTCCTGCCTCAGCCTCCTGAGTAGCTGGGACTACAGGCAAGCACCATCACGCCCGGCTAATCTTTTGTAGTTTTAGTAGAGATGGGGTTTTGCCACTTTGCCCAGGCTGGTTTCGAACTTCTGAGCTCAGGCAAGCCACTCACCTTGGCCTCCCCAAGTGCTAGAATTACAGACGTAAGACACCGTGTCCAGCCTTTTATTTATTTACGGCACTTATTTATATTATTAAAATATTATAAATTATTACTTTATACTTGTAACTATAATTACAAGTTTCTTTTAAAAAAAAGGATAAGAAAATTAATCCCCTAAAAAGCAACTATATTAGGTTGGTAGGATCATTGATAAATTTTATTTTCCTATTTTCCAAATATGCTGCAAATCATTAGGAAATACAAAACTGCTGTAATATGGTTATATTCCTTGCATAAATGAAAAAAAGTAACTGAAAAACTGTTTAACTTTTTTTTGAAATTTATTTTTTTGAGACAGGGTCTTACTCTGTTGCTGGAATGCAGTGGCACAAACATGGCTCACTGCAGCCTCAACCTCCTGGGCTCAAGTGATCCTCTCACCTCAGCTTCCCAAGCAGCTGGATTACAGGCATGTACCACCATGCCCAGCTAATTTTTAAAATTTTTTATAGAGATTGCATCTTGCCATATTGCCCAGGCTGGTCTCAAACTCTTAGGTTCAGGTGATTCTCCCACCTTAGCCTCCCAAAGTGCTGGGATTATAGGCGTGAGCTACCATGTCCAGCCAATTTTTCTTTTTTAAATAGTGAGGCTGGTGGATGGCTTGAGGGCAGCAATTTAAGACTAACCAGGGCAACACAGTGAGACCCTGTCTCTACAAAAAATAAAAAAATTAACTGGGTGTGGTAGTGCATGCCTATAGCTCCAGCTACTCAGGAGGCTGAGGTGGGAGGATCCCTAAAACCCAGGAGTTTGAGGCAGCAGTGAGCTACAATAGTGCCACTGCATTCCAGTAAGGGTGATAGCAAGATTTTTGACTCTAAAAATAAAAATAAAATAGGCCGGGCGCGGTGGCTTATGCCTGTAATCCCAGCACTTTGGGAGGCTGAGGTGGGTGGATCACCTGAGGTCAGGAGTTCGAGACCAGCCTGGCTAACATGGTGAAACCCTGTCCTTACTGAAAATACAAAAATCAGCTGGGTGTGGTAGCAGGCACCTATAATCCCAGCTACTTGGGAGGCTGAGGCAGGAGAATCACTTGAACCCGGGAGGTGGAGGTTGCAGTGAGCCGAGATCGCACCACTGCACTCCAGCCTGGAGGACAAGAGCAAGACTTCGTCTTAAAAATAAATAAAAAAATAAAATAAAATAATTGCTAGTGACTAAACTTCAACAGCAAAGGCTTTGCAAAAACCAACCTAAGCAACCTTTGGGGAAAAAACTCCTCTGTTATAAGTAAATATAGAAAAAATACTTCCAAATTTGAGCAGAGCACCTTGTGTTCTGGCAATTATATCCTTTTCCCGTACTATGACTGTTACAATGAAACTGATTTGGGTGGTTAAGAAACAACAGCAGGGTCAGTGGCTCATACCTGTATTCCTAGCTTGGGAGGCAGAGGCATGAGGCCTGCTTGAGCCTAGGAGTTCCAGATCAAGCTAGGTAACAGCGAGACCATGTCTCAATTTTTTTAAAAATTAAAAAAAACAAAAGAAACAACAGCAGTCAGAAAATCTCAAATTAATACCACTGCCCTTATTTAACTGCCATCTGCATTTTACAGATTTTTTTTTTTTTTTTTTGGAGGCAGAGTTTTACTCTTGTTGCCCAGGCTGGAGTACAATGGCACAATCTTGGCTCACCGCAACCTCTGCCTCCCAGGTTCAAGCAATTCTCCTGCCTCAGCTTCCCTAGTAGCTGGGATTATAGGCATGTGCCACCATGCCCAGCTAATTTTGTATTTTTAGTAGAGGAGGGGTTTCTCCATGTTGGTCAGGCTGGTCTCGAACTCCCGACCTCAGGTGATCCACCTGCCTCGGCTCCCAAAGTGCTGGGATTACAGGCGTGAGCCACTGCGCCCGGCCCATTTTACAGATTTTTAATAAACTTTAGAGGTAATTAAACACAACTAATAAAGATTTTTAGGGCTTAAAAGTTGCTGCTTAACAGGAAAAATGATGACTGCCTACAAAGCTATAGCTATTTAGCAACTATTCCAAAGTTGGAACAACTGCAAGAAAACAATTTAAAATCTAAGAAACATTTTCCAAAAGAATCTTTAACCAGAAAGGAGACTAACTAAAAAGCCTGGACTTTGATAGTCTCCCTAAATAGGCCGTTGGTCATGACATGAGGACTGTGTATCTAGATCTGGAAAACTTTATGCTGGCAGATACAGGAACTGTCAGTTTAACAATACTATGGGCACTACACAGTACTTTATTTATTTATTTTATTTTTTTTTTGAGACGGAGTCTCGCTCTGTGGCTCAGGCTGGAGTGCAGTGGCTGGTATCAGCTCACTGCAAGCTCCGCCTCCCGGGTTTACGCCATTCTCCTGCCTCAGCCTCCCGAGTAGCTGGGACTACAGGCGCCCGCCACCTCGCCCGGCTAGTTTTTTGTATTTTTTAGTAGAGATGGGGTTTCACCGTGTTAGCCAGGATGGTCTCAATCTCCTGACCTCGTGATCCACCCTCTCAGCCTCCCAAAGTGCTGGGATTACAGGCGTGAGCCACCATACCCGGCCAACAGTACTTTAAAAAAAAAAAAAGAGAGAGAAATTGAAAGTCTATGAAATATTGCTGGCCTTCCCTCCAAAAAAATAATTTTTAAAGAAACTTCTTTGGTTGGTGGGCTATTTATTATTGCCTCAATTTCAGAACTTGTTAATTGATATATTCAGAGATTGTTTCTCCCTGGTTCAGTCTTCCTGGTTCAGTTCAGAGTGTATGTGTCTAGGAATTTATCCATTTCTTCTAGATTTTCTAGTTTATGTACATAGAGGTGTTTATAGTATTTCTGTGGTATCAGTGGTGATAGCCCCCTTATCGCTTCTGATTGTTTATTTAATTCTTCTTTCTTCTTTATTAGTCTTGCTAGTGGTCTATTATAGCTAGTGATCCATCAATTTTTTTTAATTTTTTTTTTTATTTTTCAAAAAACCAGCTTCTGGATTCACTGATTTTTTGAAGGGTTTTTCGTGTCTCTATCTCCTTCAGTTCAGCTCTAATCTTGGTTATTTCTTGATCTTTTGCTAGCTTTGGGGTTTATTTGCTGTTCATTTTCCAGTTCTTTTAGTTGAGATGTTAGATTGTTAACTTGAGATCTCTCTAGCTTTTTGATGTGGGCATTTAGTGCTATAAATTTCCCACTTAACACTGTTTAACACTGTCCCAGAGATTCTGGTATGTTGTCTCTTTGTTCTCATTAGTTTCAAAAAACTTCTTGATTTCTGTCTTAATTTCATTATTTACCCAAAAGTCATTCAGGAGCAGGTTGTTCAATTTCCATTTAGTTGTGTGGTTATGAGTGAACTTCTTAATCTTGAGTTCTAATTTGTTTGTGCTGTGATCTGAGAGACTGTTATGACTAAATAGGATTCCCTATTTAATAAATGGTGCTGGGAGAACTGGCTAGCCATATGCAGAAAATTGAAACTGGACCCCTTCCTTACACCATCCTTACAAAAATTAACTCAAAATGGATTAAAGACTAAACTGTAAAACCCAAAACTAAAAAATCTCAGAAGAAAATC
Source organism: Piliocolobus tephrosceles (assembly GCF_002776525.5). Classification (NCBI taxonomy): domain Eukaryota; kingdom Metazoa; phylum Chordata; class Mammalia; order Primates; family Cercopithecidae; genus Piliocolobus; species Piliocolobus tephrosceles. Next base: position 7,575,649 of record NC_045453.1, read on the forward strand.
TAGGCAGGCTGGGCGCGGTGGCTCAAGCCTGTAATCCCAGCACTTTGGGAGACCGAGACAGGCGGATCACGAGGTCAGGAGATCAAGACCATCCTGGCTAACACGGTGAAACCCCATCTCTACTAAAAAATACAAAAAACTAGCCAGGCGAGGTGGCGGGTGCCTGTAGTCCCAGCTACTCGGGAGGCTGAGGCAGGAGAATGGCGTAAACCCGGGAGGCAGAGCTTGCAGTGAGCTGAGATCCGGCCACTGCACTCCAGCCTGGGCAACAGAGCGAGACTCCGTCTCAAAAAAAAATAAAAGAAAATCTAGGCAATAGCATTCAGGACATGAGCATGGGCAAAGATTTCATGACAAAAATGCCAAAAGCAATTGCAACAAAAAAATTGACAAATGGGATCTAATTAAAATAAAGAGCTTCTGCACAGCAAAAGAAACTATCATCAGAATGAACAGACAAACCTACAGAATGGGACAAAATGTTTGCAATCTACCCATCTAACAAAGGTCTAATATCCAGAGTCCACAAGAAACTTAAACAAATTTATCAAAAAAAAACCCCATTAAAAAGTGTGCTTTCAGGTCTCTCCTGCCTCCACTCTTATCGTCCTCCAATCTGTCTCCAGGCAGCAGCCAGAGGGATCTTTTTAAAACACAAAATAGGCCAGGTGTGGTGGTTCGGGCCTGTAATTCCAGCACTTTGGGAGGCTGAAGTTGGAGGATATTTTGAGACCACTCCTGCCAACACAGTAAGAGCCCGTCTCTACAAAAAAAAAAAAAAAAAATTAATTAATCAGGTGTGGTGATGCACACCTGTAGTCCCGGCTACTCGGGAGGCTAGGGTGGCAGAACTGTTTGAGCCTGGGAGGTCAAGGCTACAGTGAGCTGTGATTGTGCCACTACACTCCAGCCTGGGTAAGAGAGCAAGATCCCGCTCTTAAAAAAAAAAATTAAAAGAGCAAGATCTATTTTAGAGATAGCCTAACAGGCCTAGGAAACAAGTTATTGAGGAAAAACCTCAAAACAAACTTTGCCACTTACAAATTAACCTGTATTTGATGCAGGATAGGCAAGCCCCCAAAGTGGGGTTTAGCCTTCAAGCGTTCTTGGCTTCACTCAGGAAAGAACTTAAGGGTGAGCCAGGGTAGGGTAGAAGAAAACAGCTCTATTGAAGCTGCAGTGTTACAACTCTGTGACTGCTCCTGCAGAGCAGGACTACCCCACAGGCAGTGTGCTGAGACTAGCAGCTCAGGGCAGTTTTGCAGTTATATTTACACCAAATTTTTTTTTTTTTTTTAATGGAATCTTGCTCCATTAAATGGAATCAGCTCCTAGGCTGAAGTGCAGTGGTGTGATCTCAGGTCACTGCAACCTCCGCCTTCCAGGTTCAAGCAATTTTCCTGCCTCAGCTTCCCAATTAGCTGAGACTACAGGCGGACGCCACCACGTTTGACTAATTTTTTGTATTTTGGTAGAGACGGAGTTTCACCGTGTTGCTCAAGCTGGTCTCAAACTCCTGAGCTTAAGCAATCCGCCCACCTCGGCCTCCTACTGTACCCGGCCAGGAGTTATATTTATATCTACTTTCATGTATTTATTTATTTTAATTTTTTTGAGATGGAGTCAGGCTCTGTCTCGCCCAGGTTGGAGTGCAGTGACACATTTTAGTGGAGATGGGTTTCACAGTGTTGCCCAGGCTGGTCTCAAACTCCTGACCTCAGGTGATCCACCCGCCTCAGCCTCCCAAAGTGTTGGGATTACAGGCGTGAGCACCTGGCCTATACCTACTTTTAAGCGTGTAGATTAACAGGTGGTTTATGCAGAAATTGCTAGCAAAAGTATGGTAACTTGGGTCATTGCCATGGAGAGGGTTGGTAAGTCCTGGGTGTTGTCATGGCAATGATAAACTGAAATGGCACACCGGTGGACATGTCTTATGAAAAGTTGCTCCTGCCCCACCCCTGTTTTAGCTAGTCCTCAATTTGGTCTGGTGTTCAAGCCCTGCCTCTGGAGTCGATTCCCACCTCCTACCTCATAGGCTTAACTGAATGACAGCTAGTTTTTAAAGTTGAAGATTAAATAAACAGCCTGTAATCCCAGCACTTTGGGAGGCCGAGGCAGGTGTATCACCTGAAGTCGGGAGTTTGAGAACAGCCTGACCAACAGGGAGAAACCCCGTCTCTACTAAAAATACAAAATTAGCTGGGTGTGGTGGTGCATGCCTGTAATCCCAGCTACTGGGAGGCTGAGGCAGGAGAATCACTTGAACCTGGGAGGCGGATGTTGCGGTGAACCGAGATAGCGCCATTGCACTTCAGCCTGGGCAACAAGAGTGAACCTCTGTCTCAAAAATAAATAAATAAATCTCTTTAGCAGGTTGATATTTTGCCTTGGTGTGCCAATGAATTGCTAGATTATGTTTTAAGTTCAAAGCATCTCAAAATTTCAAGTTACAACTTACAAAAAAGTATACACCATAGGTTACGTGGGGGCCTGATATTAGGAAATCAACAATTCATCTAAGTGCTATATGAAGCAGCATCTAGAAAGCTTTATTCAACAAACTTTGAGGGAACTATGGTAGTACTAATGAGAAAAGTTAAGTGAATAGTAGTGATCAAATGCAATTTCTTCAAGTTTCAATCTATTGAAGTCAACCAATGACAACAATGGTATCTTTCTTACTCATCTAACAAATAATTTATCTTTAGAAAAATGTAAGGATAAAAAGTTATTGTAAAGCCCTACAGGGAGGAAATCCAACAGTTTTTCTGACTATTGAGGCATCAAATACCTGACATTGTATTTACAAGTAGGTATGTTGATACTGTGTCACAGGTTTATCAGCAGTTCCGCAAATTCCTACTCCAACTTTGCATAAAGGCTTACTATGGCTAGGTGTGGTGGCTCACATCTGTAATCCCAGCACTTTGGGAAGCCAAGGTGGGCAGACAGCTCAAGCTCAGGCTTTTGAGACCAGCCTGGGGAACATGGTGAAACCCCATCTTTACAGAAAGTACAAATATTAGCTGGGCCTGGTAGTGTGTGCCTATAGTCCCAGCAACTCATGAAGCTGAGGTTGTGGTGAGCTGAAATTGTGCTACTGCACTACTGTTGCTCTGAGCAACAGAGTGAGACTCTGTCTCAAAAAAATTAAAAATGATTATAAACACTCAGTAAATGTCAAAGTGTTACAGTCACACACAGCATAACAATAAAATAATATTCTTTATGGCAATTATTCCTGCCTTAAATGGAAGAATATTCACTGAAAGAAAAAAATGTAAAAACAAAATTTAAGAAAGGCCGGGCATGGTGGCTCACACCTGTCATCCCAGTACTTTGGGAGGCCAAGGCAGGTGGATCACTTGAGGTCAGGAGTTCGAGACCAGCCTGGCCAACGTGGCAAACCCCGTTTCTACCAAAAAAAAAAAAAAAAAGAATAACTCTAAATTACACATATGTTCACAGCAACATTATTCACAATAGCCAAAAACTCAAATGTCCATCAACAGGTGAATGGAGGCCAGGCGCGGTGGCTCAAGCCTATAATCCCAGCACTTTGGGAGGCCGAGACGGGCGGATCACGAGGTCAGGAGATCAAGACCATCCTGGCTAACACGGTGAAACCCCGTCTCTACTAAAAAATACAAAAAACTAGCCGGGCGAGGTGGCAGGCGCCTGTAGTCCCAGCTAACTCGGGAGGCTGAGGCACGAGAATGGCATGAACCCGGGAGGCGGAGCTTGTAGTGAGCTGAGATCCGGCCACTGCACTCCAGCCTGGGTGACAGAGCAAGACTCCATCTCAAAAAAAAAACAGGTGAATGGATAAACAAAGTGTGGTAGATACATATAGACAGAATATTATTTAGATATAATAAGGAATGAAGTGCTGATACATGCTACAATGTAGATAAACCTCAAAAACCATATGCTAAGTAACAGCAGTCAGACATAAAAGGTCATATATTGCACAATTCCATTTATTTATTTTATCATTACTATTTATTTATTTATTTGAGAGGGAGTCTCGCTTTGTCGCCCAGGCTGGAGTGCAGTGGCATGACCTTGGCTCACTGCAAGCTCCACCTCCCAGGTTCACGCCATTCTCCTGCCTCAACCTCCCAAGTAGCTGGGACCACAGGTGCCCACCACCACACCCGGCTAATTTTTTGCATTTTTAGTAAAGACGGGGTTTCACCGTGTTAGCCAGGATGGTCTCGATCTCCTGACCTTGTGATCTGCCCGCCTCGGCCTCCCAAAGTGCTGGAACCACAGGCGTAAGCCACGGCAGCCGGCCAATTATTATTATTTTTGAGATGGAGTCCGACTCTGTCACCCAGGCAGGAGTGCAGTGGCGTGATCTTGGCTCACTGCAACCTCTGCCTCCCAGGTTCAAGTGATTCTCCTGCCTCAGCCTCCCAAGTAGCTGGGATTACAAGCACACACCACCATGCCTGGCTAATTTTGTTTATTTTTAGGAGAGATGAGGTTCACCATATTGGCCAGGCTAGTCTCAAACTCCTGACTCAAGTGATCCACCTGCCTTGGCCTCCCAGAGTGTTGGGATATCAGGCGTGAGCCACTGCACCCGGCCTAATTTGTATGAAATATCTAGAATAGGTAAATTCATAGAGACAGACAGAAGGATTAGTAGTTGTGAGTGGGAGCGGGATGGGGAATGGGACATCTTAATGGTTATGAAGTTTCATTTTGGAGTGACGGACATGTTTTGGAACTGGACAGAAGTGGTGGTTGTACAATGTGAATCTACTAAATGCCACTGAATTGTTCACTTTAAAATGGCTAATTTATGTTACGTGCATTTTAACCTGATGCATTTTTAACAACTCAGAACTCAGCCCACTCCACAGAGAAAGTAGCACATTTAATTTCTTCTCAAAACATGCTTTTAGAAAAATATTTTCCCTAGGTAATTTTTCTTGTATCTTTTTACTGCTTTAAAACGTCAATTGTGCACCCAGCATGAGTATTCTCTAAGTAGGGAGCGGCAGTCTTTGTTAGTCAGATGAAGATTTACACAGAAGAGTAGCTGCTTGTGGCAACAGCTCTACAGTGCTTGCTTCCTTCCCTCTTTGCTCCTAACAGCACTCCTTCTTTCCTCCTAGGATCTGTGAGTGAAGGACTGGTTGTACCTCAATGCACTGCTCACCCTGGCAGAAATGATGGGCTTCTGCTCCTGGCACAAAGTTCTTAAGTCTCAGAAAGAAAGAAAGAAAAAAAAAAAAACTTTCTAGATACAAAAACTACCTCTCAGCAACTTGCAAATGCCAGTGTCTTTAAGGAAAACCAGCAATAAACTCTTAAATTACATTTAACGTAAACAACGACTGCTTGCCAGAGTAGCCACTTCAACAAACTGAGATAAACATCTAAGGATGTTAGGGCACCAAGGCACATATCCAAGCCCCTGTCATAATACTGTACATGAAGGAAATTCTCAAAAGAAGGAGGAGGGCAGGGAGATGATGCAAAAAGTGTTTTAGTATTAACAACTTCTCATGTGGGCTTATGAAGCACTTCTGAAGAGTCCCCTGTGCCAATTTAAACCCATTATGACATATCTCCCAGCAGGGGACTGCCAGGATCTGTTATTGGAGTGCTACACAAAAGCTAGGAGGGAGGGAAATAGAAATTTCAAGATAAAAACAATCTAATTTTTGCTGGGCTTTAGCTCACCTCAGATCTAAATACAGTATCAAACTATGAGTTATGCCGAGTTTGCAACTTTCAACATATATTTATTTCTATTTTTAATCAAAGGTATTTATTTGAAGTACAATATCCTATTATAGTTTTTTTTTTTTTTTTTTTTTTTGAGACGGAGTCTCACTCTGTCCACCAGGCTGGAGTGCAGTGGCGTGATCTCAGCTCACTGCAAGCTCCGCCTCCTGGGTTCACGCCATTCTCCTGCCTCAGCCTCCCTAGTAGCTGGGACTACAGGCGCCCGCCACTGCGCCCGGCTAATTTTTTGTATTTTTAGTAGAGACAGGGTTTCACCGTGGTCTCGATCTCCTGACCTTGTGATCCACCCGCCTCGGCCTCCCAAGGTGCTGGGATTACAGGCGTGAGCCACCGCGCCCGGCCCCTATTATAGTTTTAATCAACATAAATTCTAAAAATAAGTATTGTTTACTGGTCTTTCATTGTTTTCTACAGTGAAACCTAAGATTATCATTTATAAAAAAGATGAGAAACTACATAGTTTGTAGTAAAAATCCCATTTAAAAACAGAAGAATGGCAGAATGGCATTTGTATTTTATTAAATGTCTCCAAGATTAATAAATGCATTCTAGACAGTTTTTCCAAAAAGAAAGACAGTATCAGAAAAAAGCAAAAGAATAAGCATTAAGGTGGCTTTATATAAGCCATTAAGTTGGCTTAATATATATACTAAGTTGGCTCTCATATAAGGTTTCACTCACCAAAATCTCTTTCTTAATTTTTATCATTTATCCAGGTCATCTTCTAAGTCCAAAGAAGCCGGCATTTTTAGGGCTTGGATTTCAAGGTAGCAGCCCAGCAGCCAAATCAAAATTCTAAAAACAAACAACAACAACAAAAAAAAAAAAAAAGAGAGAGAGAGAAAAATAAAATAAAGTAAAGCCACAGTATTATACAGAAATTACAGACATAACCTATCTTTTCAACAAAAGTCAATATAAATATCACAAGTTATCAAGTCAACATTGTCATTTTTAGAGAATGTTAAAATAGGGTTTTCATTAAGTCTACAAAGATTATCTTTTTGGAGATTTTTTTTTTTTTTTTTTGAGACAGGGTCTCACTTTGTCACCCAGGCTGGAGTGCAGTAACAGATGATAGCTCACTGCAGCTCAACCTTCTGGGCTCAAGCAACCCTCCCACCTCAGGCTCCCAAGTAGCTGGGATCACAGGCGTATGCCACCACATCTGGATAATTTTTTTTTTTTTTTGGTAGAGACGGGGTTTCACCGTGTTGCCCAGGCTGGTCTTGAACTTCTGGGCTCAAGCGATCCACCTGCCTCAGCCTCCCAAAGTGCTGAGATTACAAGCAAGAGCCACTGCCTGTAGCCTTTTTTGAGATTTTAGGCCACTCATCAGCAAGCATTCAAAGACTGTAGAAGCAAAACTCACAGACTTACACCAGTTTCACTTAGGAATCACAAAACTGTGACTTTAAGTCTTAGAGCCCTCTCTATACCTTCATTCCTAATTCTGTCAAATTAAGATGAATTAACATGTCACACTATTTGCATATGCTTACAGCCCAAAACAAAATATTTTGTACATATATGAAATACAAGACCTGCTTTTCTTTTTTTTTTTTTTTTTTGAGACAGAGTCTGGCTCTGTCACCCAGACTGGAGTGCAGTGGTGCGATCTCGGCTCACTGCAAGCTCCGCCTCCCGGATTCATGCCATTCTCCTACCTCAGCCTCCCGAGTAGCTGGGACTACAGGTGCCCGCCACCTCGCCCGGCTAATTTTTCTATTTTTAGTAGAGACAGGGTTTCACCGTATTAGCCAGGATGATCTCGATCTCCTGACCTTGTGATCCGCCCGCCTCGGCCTCCCAAAGTGCTGGGATTACAGGCATGAGCCACCGCGCCCGGCCAAGACCTGCTTTTCTAATAGGATTTCAAATTTAGCTTTTTAAACTTCACAAAGTTTTAGGTATAAGTTTTTTTCCTATTTTATCCATCATATCTATACATTATATTTTTCATTAAATTTTCAGTTTAAGTCTTGAAATATTCTTTACTGTAGATATAAAACATATACAGGGAACTGGCGTGGTGGTGCATGCTGGTGGTCCCAGCTATTCAGGCGACTAAAGCAGGAGGACCACTTGAGGTCAAGAGCTTGAGGTTACAGTGAGCTATGATCATGCCACTGCAATCCAGTCTGTGCAAGAGAGCTAGATCCTGTCTCTAAAAAATAATAATAATAAAGCCATAAAAGATTGATAAGTTCAAATGCAAAAAAAAATCAATTCTGCAAAGCAAAAAACATTGCAAATCAAAAAAACAACAAACTAAGAAAAAAATACTTGCAATCTTATCGGTGATAAAAGAACAAATCTCCCTATATAGAATGATATAGAAAAAAACATATATGCATAGGTATGTGTATGTGTATGTGCTTATGCAGACGTTTCAAATAAAAAGATCAATTTGGACAAATGTATAAAAATGGACAAAGAATATGATCAGAAAATTCACAGAAAAATAAATACAAATGAACATTCAAACATGACAAGATGTTTACCCTCACACAAAAGCAGCAAAAAACAATTTTTCACTCATCAGATTAGCTAAATTCCAAAAATTTGATAATGCACTGTTCCGGCAAGGTTATGGTGAAACAGGCACTCTTATTCTTTGCTGGTATTAGTGCAAAGTGGTACAACACCAGCAATTAGGTAATGTCTTTCAAAATCACAATTACAAGCTGGGTGTGCTGGCACACACCTGTAATCCTGGGTACTTGAGGGGCTAAGACAGGAGAACTGCCTGAGGCCAGGAGTTTAAGGCTGTGGTGAGCTATAACAGCATCTGTAAATAGCCACTGCACTCCAGTCTGGGCAACACAGTGAAACTTCATCTTTTTTTTTGAGACGGAGTCTTGCTCTGTCGCCCGAACTGGAGTGCAGTGGCCGGATCTCAGCTCACTGCACGCTCCACCTCCCGGGTTCACGCCATTCTTCTGCCTCAGCCTCCCGAGTAACTGGGACTACAGGCGCCCGCCACCTCGCCCGGCTAGTTTTTTGTATCTTTTTAGTAGAGACGGGGTTTCACCGTGTTAGCCAGGATGGTCTCGATCTCCTGACCTCGTGATCTGCCCGTCTCGGCCTCCCAAAGTGCTGGGATTACAGGCTTGAGCCACTGCGCCCGGCCGAAACTTCATCTCTTAAAAAAAAATTACTATTACATAAACCATTAACCTAGCAATTCCACTTCTGGATAGCAATCCTACAGATACACTTATCACCATACAAGATGACATATGCATAGTGTTATTCACTACAGCATTGCTTGTAATAGCAAAAGTTAGGAAATTACCCAGATGTCCATCAATAGGGACTGATTTAAATTACAGAACATCCATACAAATGAAATGCAAAAAAAAAAAAACCCGAAAAACAAAAAAACACACAGCAAGAAGGAGAATGCTGTCTGTGTACTGACACAAAAAGATTTCCAAGGTATATTTTTGAAAGAAAAAAACAGAGTAAACTATTGAGTACATTGCGCTACTTTTTTGGGGGAAAGGGGAGGAAAAATATTTTACATATGCTAGTGTTAAAATACCCTAGAAAGAAATATGAGACCAATAAAAATGGTTATCTTACAAGGTGAATTTAAAAAACGATGTTACACTGGAGGGAAGGAAGCACTCATACTAATGAGGAGTGTGTTACAAGAACACAGGAGCCAGTTTTAAGGGTTTTCCACTGGGCAAATTTGAGTCCATTTGAGTATTAAAAGAGAATGGGAAATTACTAAAATTGATTATATCATGAATAAGTAAGAATCCATGAATCCCCAGCAATAACTCAGAGAGAGAAAAAACAAAAAAACACCTCTTTGGCCGGGAGCAGCGGCAAACGCCTGTAATCCCAGCACTTTGGGAGGCCAAGGCGGGAGGATCACAAGGTCAGGAGATTGAGACCACGGTGAAACCCCATCTCTACTAAAAATACAAAAAATTAGCTGGGTGTGGTGGCGGGCGCCTGTAGTCCCAGCTACTCGGGAGGCTGAGACAGGAGAATGGCGTGAACCCGGGAGGGAGAGCTTGCAGTGAGCCGAGATCATGCCATTGCACTTCAGCCTGGGCGACAGAGTGAGACTCCGTCTCAGAAAAACAAACAAACAAACAAAAAACACCTCTTCCCATCTTTGGAGGTACCTATGACATTAATGACTTATTCTGAAGACTGGCAAAGAGAAAGAATTAAGCAATTTACAGCCTTTTTAGAAGGGTTCATCCTCAGTAGAGCAGCAAAGCTCTCTTTTACAGAAGACTACCAGTCAATAAATGTAGAAGGAAAGAAAGAATTTCAAAATCACCATTGTGCAACCCCAAATGAAATAAATGATTCAGGCAAGGATGATCATAGGTTGCAAAAAATCATTTTTGCATAATCGAAAATTGCTGGAAAACAGAAGGTTACCACAGTGCCAAAGGATCATTCCAGAGATTACTTCCTAATTGCAAAGGGGAAAAACTGAGTACCATTATAATGGGAAGATGTGACAGTCGCCAGCTTAATCTAGTGATCAAACTCAGCAACAATCAGAATGAGACTCTTCATTTATGCCTCCTGATGTGATGTAACTTTAAGTACACAGCCTAAGTTATGATGTATTATTACCAAAAGTGCCTAACCTGGGTCTAAACAAGTCTTCAAATGTAATTTCTCCTTCATAGGAAATTCAACAGATAGAGCAACAAGAAAAATCAGAAGAAAACATAATCTGACAGAACTAGAATATGGAACTTGCTACAATAAAACTGGTCTGGTCTCTTCAAAAAGCCAAAACCTTGGGGGGAAAAAATAGGGGAAAGATAGAGTTATAGATTAAAAGAGACTGAGAGTCATAACAACCAAATGCAATGCAGAAATGTTACTCACATCTGGTTTGAAGAAAACAGTCATAAAATAATTTTTTAGGCAGCTGGGGGAAACTGAATGTGAACTGAGTAGAAGATATTAGGGCATTATTTTTAATTTTCTGGGTGTGGTAATGTTATCTGTAATTAGGTAGAGAATGTTCTTTATTATTAGAAGATGCATGCTAAAGCACAGGGATAAAGTGTCATGTCTGCAGCTTGTTTTCAAATTATTCAACAAAGGTAGATATTACAAATATGGCAAAATGTTAACACTTGTTTAAACTACATGGTGTACACTGTATTATTGTTTCAACTTTTGTATATGTCTGAATTTTTTTTCTTTTTTTTTTTTTTTGAGACAGAGTCTTGCTCCGTCACCTAGGCTAGAGTGCTGTGGTATGATCACAGCTCACTGCAGCTTCAAACTCCTGGGCTCAAGTAACCTCCCACCTCAGCCCCAGAGTAGCTGGGACTACAGGTGCACACCATCATGCCCAGCTAATTTGTTGATTATTTGTAGAGACAGGGTCTTCCTATGTCGCCCAGGCTTATCTCAAACTCTTAGGCTCAAGCAATCCTCCTGCCTCGGCCTCCTAAAGTGCTGGGATTATAGGTGTGAGCCACCGCATCCAACCTGAAATTTTTCATATTAAAAAAGCTGGAACCAGGTATAGCAGCTCATGCTTGTAATCCCATCACTTTGGCGGTGCTGAGGGCAGACTGCTTGAGCTCAAGAATTCGAGATCAGCCTGGGCAACATGGTGAAATCCTCCCTCTACAAAAAAATACAAAAAATTAGCTAGGTGTAGTACCATGTGCCTGTAGTCCCAGCTACTCAGAAGGCTGAGGTGGGAGAATCACTTGAGGCCGGGAGGCAGAGGTTACAGCGAGTCGTGACTGTGCCACTGCACTCCAGCCTGAGCCTATAAGTTCGAGACCAGCCCAGGAAACATAGTGAGATATTGTTTCAACTAAAAAAAAATAATAATAAGAATAAACAATCAACTGGATTTTGTAGTCCCAGCTACTCAGGAGACTGAATTGGGAGGATCACTTGAGCTGAGGAGACTGAGGTTGCAGTGTGCCATCATCAGCATTCCAGCTAGCTGGAATTCCACTGCTTTCCAGCCTGGGCAACAGAGTGAGACTCCTGTCTCAAAAAAAAAAAAAAAAAAAAAAAAGTTGGAAGCAAAAGAGCATAGGGTCCAGGGAGCTGAGGGTGAGATCAAGACTTTTGACTGTGTATCTTTTCAAATAATGTTTTTCTTTTTGAATCATGTGACTATATTACCTATTGAAAACAAAAGTTAGCTATCAATAAAACCTCTTAAACCCTTAGTATCAATATTTCTGCTCTTACCTCATCTCAGGTATGCAACAACAAAAATATCTCCTGCTTTTAATCTCCTTTTTTGAAGGGGGCTCCTCTGGCCACATTTCCCCATGAGCCATTTGACTCATGATAAGAACCTGAACCACATCATTACCAGGTGCCAAGCCACTGCCACCATCTCCAACTCTGTATTCCCTTAGGCCAGTCTCTCCTATTTATCCCTATCTAATCCCATCCCACCCCCTTACCTCCAGGTAATAAACCTCCTTATTCACACAGTTTCTTTCCTCTTATCCCACTGTTGGCTCCTTCAACAATGTCCTATCATGTCAGTGTTGTGGCTCCTCTTGCTCACCTATTCTTCAGGCACACGAAGTCCACCTGCCTCTCCCCCATTCCCACTGGCTCACAAACTTGAAGTTTTAGAGCTAGAAAGTTGAATTTACAGAATATTAGTCTTATTTTCCCCACTCTTTCAGAGGAGGAAAATGGAAACACAGATTGTGTCTTTTTATTTATTTATCTCTTTTTCATAGAGACAGGGTTTTGCCATGTTGGCCAGGCTGGTCTTGGACTCCTGACCTCAAGTTATCTGCCCACCCCACCTCCCAAAGTGCTGGGATTACAGGCATGAGCAGCAGCACCCAGCCTGAAATAAAGTGAGTGGTTTTGTAACTTGACTAAAGTTACAAAGATTGTAGCAGGATCAGGACTGATCTTCTAACCTCAAGTTCAGTGCTTCTTGCACCATATACCAAACTTGCTTCTCACCAGGGTGATTTTACCCCACTGTATATACACAGCACACTATTAGTAGAAATATGAGAATGAAGGAGATTCGGTCTATCAAGCCAATACCCCCTAATTAGAACTACCCCAGCTACTCTGAAATGACTAAAGTCAGAATACCCAAGATCAAATGGGTATGTGCTTTGAAAGAACTTCACTGGCTCTCAACCTTGGCTCTACATTGTAATCATTTGGGAAACTTAAGAAAAATAACAATGCCAGGATCCAACCACGTCTGCACTATAGCCTGAGCTTTGGGTATTTAAACAGGCAATTATAATATGCAACCTAAGTTTATTTTATTATTATTTTTTCAACTTTTACTTTAGGTTCAGGGGATACATGTGCAGGTTTGTTCAACTGGTAAATTGAGTATCACTGGGGTTTGGTGTATGAATGATCCTATCACCCAGGTACCCAACAGTTTTTCAATCCTTACCTCTCTCCCTCCCTCTCCCTAATAGTCCCCAGTGTCTATTGTTCTCATCTTTACGTCCTTGTGTACTCAATGTTTAGCTCCTACTTATAACTGAGAAAATGCAGTATTTGGTTTTCTGTTCCTGAATTAACTTGCTTAGGATGATGGCCTCTAGCTGCATCCCTATTGCTGCAAAAGGTATGATTTCATTCTTTTTTTACGGCTGCATGGTAATCCATGGTGTATATGTACCACATTTTCTTTATCCAGCCCACCGATGGGCACGGAGGTTAATTCCACATCTTTGCTATTGTGAATAGTACAGCCAAAGTTTAGAACTACACTTCCAACATTATTTATTTTTCCTTTAAATGAGGTAACTGAGTAGGTGGGCAATGTAGCTAAACAATTTGCCCCAAGGAAGCAGGAGGAGGAGCAAGATGGCCAAATAGAAGCATCTACTGATCATCCTTCCCACAGGAACAACAAATTGACCAACTATCCACACAAAACGCACCTTGAAAACAACCAAAAGTCAGATAAGCAATCCCAGAACCTGGTTTTAACTCCCTGTCACTGAAAGAGGCATTGCAGAGGGTAGGAAAAACTTGAACTGCCAATACTACCCTTCCCCTATCCCCCGGCAGTGGCTGTGTGCCATGGAGAGAGAATTTGTGCACTTGAAGCAGGGATAGCACAGTTACTGTGGAATTTTGCATTGGAACTCAGTGCTACTCTGTCACAGCAGAAAGTAACCCTGGGCAAAACTCAGCCGCTACCCACATACCCACGGAGGGAGCATTTTAGATCGGACCTAGCCAGAGGGGAATCATTCATTTCAGTGGCTAGAACCTGAGTTCCAGCAACCCTTGCTGCCGTGGGCTAAAGTGCTCTAGGGTGCTAAATAAACTTGAAAGGTAGTCTCAGTCACAAGGACTGCAAATCCTGGGCAAGTCCTGATGCTGTGCTGGGCTCAGAGCCAGTAGATTTTGGGGACACATAATCTAGTGAGACATCCGCCAGGATGGCCAAGGGAGAGCTTGTACTACCCCTTCCCAAAACCCAGGCAGCACAGCTCACAGCTCTGGGAAAGACCCCTTCTCTCTGCTTGAGGAGAGGACAGGGAAGAGTGGAGAGGACAGGGAAGAGTAAAGAGGACTTTGTCTTGCAACTTGGATACCAGCTCAGCCACAGTAGGAGAGGGAAGCGTCCTGAAGTCCCCACTCTAGACCCTAGCTCCTGGATGACATTTCTAGACATACTCTGGGCCAGAAAGGAACTCACTGCCTTGAAAGGAAGGACTCAGCCCTGGCAGCACTCATCACCCGCTGACTAAAGATCCATGAGGCCCCAAATAATCAGCACTGGTAGCCAGGTGGTATTTGCCGTGGGGCCGTGGATGAGACTGAGACATGCTGTCTGCAGGCATGACCCAGCACATTCCCAGCTGTGGTGGCTACAGGGAGAGACTCCTTCTGCTTGAGAAAAGAAAGCAGAGTAAAGGGGCCAGGTATGGTGGCTAACGCCTATAATCCCAGCACTCTGGGAGGCCGAGGTGGGTGGATAACCTGAGGTCAGGAGTTCGAGACCAGCCTGGCCAACATGGTGAAACCCCGTCTCTACTAAAAATGCAAAAATTAGCTGGACGTGGTGGTGTATGCCTGTAGTCCCAGCTACTCAGGAGGCTGAGACAGAAGAATTGCTTGAACCTGAACCTGGGAGGCGGCAGCTGCAGTGAGCCAAGATCACACCATTGTACTCCAGCCTGGCCTGGGAAACAGAGCTTCCAGCTTAGGTACCGGAGACACTAAGCTACAAGACAAAGTTCCCTTTACTATTTGGGCTATGTAGAGCACTAAGCAGGTTCTTGGGGTCCCCAACTCCAGGACTTGGTTCTTGGATGGCATTTTCATTCTTTTTTATTCTTTTTTCTTTTGTCCCCTCTGACTGTATTTTCAAAGACGCTCTGGGCCTGCCCTGGGCCAGACAAAAGCGCATTGTCCTGAAGGGAGAGTCCTAGGCCTGGCAGCATTCATCGCAATCTAACTCAAGAGCCCTCGGGCCTTGAGTGAACACTGGCAGTAGCCAGGTGGTACCTGCTGCAGGTCTGGGGTGGTGGTGGCCGCAGGGAGAGATGCCTCTGTTTGGAGAGATGCCTCTGTTTGCAGAAAGAGGACAAAAAAATGGGAAGGACTTTGTCTTGTTACTTGGGTGCTAGCTCAGCTGTAGCAGAACAAAGCACTAGATAGATTCCTAAGGTTTCTGACTCCAGGCCCTGGCTTCCAAACATCTCTGGACCCACCCAGGGATGGAGAGAACTTGCCACCCTAAAGGGAAGGATACAGCATAGCTGGCTTTGCCACTTGATGACTGTAAAGCCCTAGGGCCTTGAGTGAATAACACAGGTGGTGGTTACTGCAGGCCTTGGGCGAGAGACCCAGTGCTGTGCTGATTTTAGGTCTGACCCAGTGTAGTCCCAGTGGTGGGGTGGCCACAGGGGTGCTTGTGTAACCTCTCCCCTAGCTCCAGGTAGCTCAGCAGAGAGAGACAAATTCCAATTGTTCAGGAGAGAGTAAGAGAAGAGAACAAGAGTCTCTGCCTGGTAATCTAGAGAATTATTCTGGATTTTACCTAAGACCACCGAGGTGGTACCTCTATGAGTCTGCAAGAGCTACAGTTTTACCACACTTGGGGTGCCATCTAATGTACATACAAATGCAGTGACAAGAGACTTAGATCACAACACTCAAGTCCCTTCAGATACTTGGGAAGCCTTCGCAAGAAAGATGGGTAAAAACAAGCCCAGACTGTAAAGACTATAATAAATACCTAACTCTCCAATGCCTAGACACCAACAAGCATCCACAAACATCAAGGTAATCCAAGAAAACATGACCTCACCAAATGAACTAAATATGGTACCAGAGACTAATTCCAGAGAGACAGAGATATGTGACCTTTCAGACAGATAATTCAAAATAGCTGTTTAGAGGAAACTCAATGAAATTCAAGAGAGCACACAGAAGGAATTCAGAATCCTGTCAGATAAATTTAACAAAGGGACTGAAATAATTAAAAATAACCAAGCAGAAATTCTGAAGTTGAAAATGCAACTGACATACTAAAGAATGTATCAGTCTCTTACCAGCAGAATTGATCAAGAAGAAGAAAAAAATGGTGAGCTTGAAGACAGCCTCTTTGAAAATACAAAGTCAGAGGAGACAAAAGAATGAAGCACATCTACAAGACCTATTAATACAAAATAACCTCAAAAGGGCAAATCTAAGAGTTATTGGCCTTAAAGATGAGGTGGGGTGGGGGTAGGGGGACAGAAAGTTTATTCAAATGAGTAACAACAGAGAATTTCCCAAATCTAGAGAAAGATATCAATATTCAAGTACAAGGAAGTTATAGAATGCAAGCCAGTTTAACCCAAAGAGTACTACTTCAAGACATTTAATAACCAAACTCCCAAAGGTCAATGATAAAGAAAGGATCCTAAAAGCAGCAAGACAATAGAAACAAGTAACAATTTTAAAAAATACAATGGAGCTCCAATACATCTGGCAGCAGACTTTTTAGTGGAAACCCTATAGGCCAGGATAGAGTGGTATGACATATTCCAAGGGCAAAAGGAAAAAAACATTTACTCTAGAATAGTATATCCAGTGAAAATATCCTACAAACATGAAGGAGAAATAAAGACTTTCCCAAACAAAAGCTGAGGGATTTCATCAACATCAGACCTGTCCTACAAGAAATGCTAAAGGGAATTCTTCAATCTGAAAGCAAAAGATATTAATGAGTAATAAGAATCATCCGAAGGTACAAAACTCACTGGTAATAGTAAGTACCCAGAGAAACAGAATATTATAACACCGTAATATTACTACTCATATCTCAAGATATGAAAAGATAAACAAAATTGACAACCTTTAACCAAACTAACAAAAAGAGAAGACCCAAATAAATAAAATCAGAGATGAAAAAGGAGACATTACAACTGATACTTCAGAAATTCAAAGGATCGTTACAGGCTACTATAAGCAACTATATGCCAATAAATGGGAAAACCTAGAAAAAATGAATTCTTAGACACATACAACCTACCAACATTAACCATGAAAAAATCCAAAACCTGAACAGACCAGTAACAAGTAACAAGATCAGGTGAAACACTGTCTCTACTAAAAATACAAAAGTTAGCCAGGCATTGTGGCACATGCCTGCAGTCCCATCTACTCGGGAGGCTGAGGCAGGAGAATCACTTGAACCCAGGAGGCGGAGATTGCAGTGAGCCGGTATTACACGGATGCACTCCAGCCTCGGCGACAGAGTGAGACTCCATCTCAAAAACAAAACAAAACAAAAAACAAGATCAAAACTATAAGGAAAAGCCATAATAAAAAAGAAGCCTGGGATCCAATGGCTTCACTGCTGAATTCTACCAAACATTTAAGGAAGAACTAATACCAATCCTACTCAACCTATTCCAAAAAATAGTGAAGAGAATAGTTCCAAACTCATTCTACAAGGCCAATATTACCCTGATACCAAAAAGAAACATCAAAAAAAGATGATAAACATCGATGCAAAAATACTCAACAAAATCCTGCAAATCAAATTCAACAACACATTAACAAATCATTCATAGGCCGGGTGCGGTGGCTCACGCCTATAATCCCAGCACTTTGGGAGGCCGAGGCAGGCAGATCACCTGAGTTCAGGAGTTCAAGACCAGCCTGGCTAACATGGAGAAACCTCATCTCTACTAAAAATACAAAATTAGCCTGGGCACAGTAGCTCACGCTTGTAATCCCAGCACTTTGGGAGGCCGAGGCGGGCGGATCATGAGGTCAGGAGATCGAGACCATCCTGGCCAACATGGTGAAGGTCTGCCTCTACTAAAAATACAAAAATTAGCTGGGCGTAGTGGTGTATGCCTGTAATCCCAGCTACTTGGCAGGCTAAGGCAGAAGAATCGCTTGAACCAGGGAGTTAGAGGTTGCAGTGAGCCGAGATCGTACCACTGTACTCCAGCCTGGCAACACAGCAAGACTCCGTCCCCCCCCCCCCCAAAAAAAATTGGTGAAAATATAAAAATGAAGTAATACTATGATCATATATTGTTTACATATTAAAATATGTCAGTTCATGAACTGTGAAAGAACTAAGCAAAATATAGGTTTAATTATATAATTACATTATTTTAAAATTTTTGCAGGTGGAAATGCACATGAATTGAAAGGCAAAATGCAAGTTGAGAATTATATATTTTTGTTTGTTTCAGTTTGTTGAGTCAGGGTCTCACCCTGCTGCCCAGGCTAAAGGACAGTGGCACAATTTCCAGCTCAATGCAGCCTTGATCCACCAGGCCCAAATGATCCTCCCACTTCAGCCTCCTGAGTAGCTGGGCCCAAGTGATCCTCCCACCTCAGCCTCCCAAGTAGCTGGGCCTACAGGCACACACCACCATGCCTGGCTAATTTTCGTATTTTTTGTAGAGACGGGGTTTTATCATGTTGCCCAGACTGGTTTCCAACTCCTGGGCTCAAGTGATCCACCCACCTCAGCCTCCAAAAGTGCTGGGATTATAAGCGTGAGCCACCATGCCCAGCGATTTATAAAATCAGAAATAAACATAATCAATGATAAAAAAGCTTGCTACACTTCATAAGTAATCAAAGAAAAACAGGCCAGGCATGATGGCTCACACCTGTAATCCCAGCACTTTAGAAGGCCGAGGCAAGTGCATCACTTGAGGTCAGGAGTCCAAGACTAGCCTGGGTAATATGGTGAAACCTCATCTCTACTAAAAATACAAAAATCAACGGGGTGTGGTGGCCCGCACCCATAATCCCAGCTGTTTGGGAGACTGAGGCAGGAGAATCACATGAATCCAGAGGCAGAGGTTGCAGTGAGCCAGTACGGTGACACTGTACTCCAGCCTGAGTGACAGAGCAAGACTTGGTCTTAAAAAAAAAAAAAAAAAAAAACAGAAAAAAAGAGAAAGTGAAATGTGTCTTTTGTCATCAAATTGGAAGATTTAAAAATAAAATAATTGTGGCAATGGTACAATGAAATAGATTAACATTTACATTTTGCTTAAATATAAGCAAACAGAATCACCCTTAACATCTTAACCATAAGCTTAACAATCTAGGAATTTAATCCAATGAAATAACTGAAAATGTGGTCAAAGATTTATATTCAAAGAAGTTCATCACTGACGGGGGGCAGTGGCTCACACTCGTAATCCCAGCACTTTAGAAGGCTGAGGCGGGAGGATCACTTGAGGTCAGAAGTTCGAGAGACCAGCCTGGCCAACATCGTGAAACCCCGTCTCTACCAAAAATACCAAAAATTAGCTGGGTGTGGTGGTGCACACCTGTAATCCCAGCTACTAGGAGGCTGAGGCAGGAGAACTGCCTGAACCCGGGAGGCGGAAGCTGCAATGAACCGAGATGGTGCCACTGCACTCCAGCCTGGGTGACAGAGAGAAACTCGGTTTAAAAAAAAAAAAAAAAAACCTGAGGAAGTTCATCGCAGCTTGGACAACACAGTGAGATTCCATCTTTACAAAAGTAAAATTTAGGCTGAATGTGGTTGCTCACGCCTATAATTCCAGCACTTTGGGAGGCTGAGGCAAGCAGATCACCTGAGGTTGGGACTTGGAGACCAGCCTGACCAATATGGTGAAACCCCATCACTACTAAAAATACAAAAATTAGCCGGGCGTGGTGGCAGGCCCCTGTAGTCCCAGCTATTCAGGAGGCTAAGGCAGAAGAACCATTTGAACCCGAGAGGTGGAGGTTGCAGTGAGCCAAGATCGTGCCACTACACTCCAGCCTGGGCGACAGAGGGAGACCCTGTAATAAATACATAAATAAGCAAGCAAGATGGGTGTGGTGGCACACCTGTGGTCTCAGCTACTCAACAGGCTGAGGTGGGAGGATCGCTTGGACCTGGGAGAGGTTGAGGCTGCAGTGAGCCACGACTGCACCACTGTACTCCAGTGTGGATAACAGAGTGAGATGCTGTCTCAAAAAAAAAAAAAAAAAAGTTCATCAAAATATTCTGTTGATGGTTCAACAACAGAAGTGGTTAAACAATTTAAATATACTCAAATATTGCTTCCCATTGAGACTAATGTTTTTGAGAATACTTAACATCATGAGAAATATTTACATTTTAAATATAAAATATATGAAACATGTTATTTCAGCTTTTTCAAAAAAATTATTTTAATCACACATAATTGTACATACATATGGGGTACAGTATAATATTTTGATACATGTATACAATGTGTAATAATCAAATCAGAGTAATTAGCACATCCATCACCTCATTTATTATTTGTGTTGGAACATTCAACATCCTCTCTTCCAGCTATTAGAAAATATACAATAAATTATTTTTATTTATAGTCATCCTACAGTGCTAGAGAACACTAGAACTTATTAGTCCTATCCAGCTATAATTTTGTATCCATTAACCAGTCTCACCTTTTTACCCTTCCTGCACTCTTCCCAGACTCTAGTAACCACTGTTATACTCTCTACTTCTTGTAACTTTTTTTTTTTTTTGAGACAGTCTCATTCCGTCACCCAGGCTAGAGCGCAGTGGTGCAATCTCAGTTTACTGCAACCTCCGCCTCCTGGTTTCAAGCGAATTCTTGTGCTTCAGTCTCCCTAGTAGCTGGATTTTCAGGCACGCACTACCATGCCCAGCTAATTTTCTTGCGTATTTTTAGTAGAGATGGGGTTTTGCCATGTTGCCCAGGCTGACCTCAAACTCCTGGGCTCAAGCAATCCACCCACCTTGGCCTCTCAAAGTGCTAGGATTACAGGCGTGAGCCACCACACCTGGCCTATTCTACTCTCTACTTCTATTGTGATCAACTGTTTTAGCTTCCACATATAAGAACATATTTACCTTTCTGTGCCTGGCTTATTTCACTTAACATAATGTCCTCCAGGCTGATGCTTGTTGCTACAAATGACAAGATTTCATTCTTTTATGGCTGAATAGTATTCCACTGTGTATATATACTACATTTTCTTTATCTAGCCATGTACTGATGGACACAGGTTGATTCTCTATGTTGGCTATTGTGAATACTGCTGCAATAAACATGAGAATGCAGATATCTCTTCGACACACTGATTTCCTTTCCTTTGAATATATAATATTAGCAGGATTGCTGGATCATATAGAGCATTGTGGCGTGATCTCGGCTCACTGCAACCTCCCCCTCCCAGGTTCAAGAGAATCTCCTGCCTCAGCCTCCCGAGTAGCTGGGATTACAGGCGCCCGTCACTGTGCCCAGCAAAATTCTGTATTTTTAGTAGAGATGGGGTTTCATCATCTTGGCCAGGCTAGTCTCAAACTCCTGACCTTGTGATCCACCTGCCTCGGCCTCCCAAAGTGCTGGGATTATAGGTGTGAGCCACTGTGCCCGGTCCAGTGGCTTTTTGAGGAACTGCCATAACTATTTTCCATAATGGCTGTACTAATTTACATTCCCATCAACAGTATATAGTAGTTCCCTTTTCTCCATCTTTTTGGTAATAGCCACTATTTTAACTGGGGTGAAATAGTATCTCATTATGGTTTTGATTTACATTTCTAGATGATTAGTGACGTTAAGCAGATTTTCATATACTGGTTGGCAATTTTACATTTTCTTTGGAGAAATGTCTATTCAGATCAAGTACCCAATTTTAAAATCAGACTGTTTTTATGCTGTTGAAATATTTCAGGTCCTTGTTTATTCCAGATATTAATCCCTTGTCAAATGAATAGTCTGCAAATATTTTCTTCCATTCTGCAGGTTATCTCTTCACTGTTTCCTTTGCTGTGCAGAAGCTTTCTTAACTGGATATAATCCTATTTGTCAACTTTTGTTTTGTTGCCTGTGCTTTTAAGGTCTTATCTATAAAATCTTTGCGCAGACCAATGTCCTGAAGTGTTTCCTCCATGTTTTCTTTTAGTGGTTTCATAGTTTCAGGTCTTACATTTAAGTCTTTAGCTCATTTTGAGTTGATTTTTGTATATGGTGAGAGAGAGGGGTCTAGTTTCATTCTTCTCCATGTGGCTATCCAGTTTTCTCCGCACATTCATTGAAGAGACTGTCTTTTTATCAATGTATGTTTTGGGTGTCTCCGTTGAAAATCAGTTGGCTGTAAATGTGTGGATTTATTTCTGGGTTCTCTATGGTGTTTCATTGGTCTATGTGTCTGTTTTTATGCCAGTGCCATGGTGTTTTGGTTACAACAGTTTTGTATACTTTCAAGTCAAGAAGTGTACTGCCTCCAGCTTTGCTCTTTTTGCTCACGATTGCTTTGACTACTCAAGGTCTTTTGCGGTGCCTGCCATACAAATTATAGGATTGTTTTTTCTAAAGAAGTCTGTGGTAGACAAACTCGTAAAATGGCCACCAATTACTCCAGCCTCCTGGTGTTCATGCTTTTGTATCATCTCTTCAGTCTGACTATGGACTGGCCTAGTGATTTGCTTCTAACTAACAGACTATGGCAAATGTGATAGATGCCACTCCATGATTATAAAAAAATTGTGACTTCCATCTTCCTAGGAGACTTGCTGCTATTCCCTTCTCAGCTCTGTGATGTTGAAGAAGCTACATGGAAAGGAATTCAGAGCAGCCTTCAGCCATCAGCCAGTGAGAAACCAAGCCCCTCAATTCAACATCCCTTCAGGAAGAGAATTCTGTCACCAACCAAGTTAGTTTGGAAACAGATTCTTCCTCAGCCAAGCGCTAAGATGAGACACCAGCCCTGGCTGACACCCTGACTACCTCCTGTGAGACACCCTGAAACAGAAGACCCATCTAAGCTACGCCGATTCCTGACCCATGGATACTCATGCCATAATAAAAATATATGTTGTTTTAAACTGCTAAATTTGTGGTAATCTGTTACGCAACAATAAATAACTAATGTACCCTACATGGAAATCCTGCTGAATAAACTGCCTGGCAATTTCCTTTTTTTATTTTATTTTATTTTTTGAGACGGAGTCTCGCTCTGTCGCCCGGGTTGGAGTGCAGTGGTGCGATCTCAGCTCACGGCAAGCTCCGCCTCCTGGTTCATACCATTCTCCTGCCTCAGCACCGCCCCCCGCCGAGCCCCTAGTAGCTGGGACTACAGATGTCTGCCACCACGCCTGGCTAATTTTTTGTATCTTTAATAGAGACAGGGTTTCACCATGTTACCCAGGATGATCTCGATCTCCTGACCTCATGATCCTCCCTCCTTGGCCTCCCAAAGTGCTAGGATTACAGGCGTGAGCCACCATGCCCAGCCTTTTTTTTTAGTTTTTGTTTTTTTGTAGAAACAGTGTCTTGCTGGCGGGGCCTGGTGGCTCACGTCTGTAATCCCAGCACTTTGGGAGGCCAAGGAGGGTGGAGCACATGAAGTCGGGAGTTCGAGATCATCTTGCCCAACATGGTGAAACTCTGTCTCCACTAAAAATACAAAAATTAGCCGGGTGTGGTGTCAGGTGCCTGCAGTTCCAGCTACTCTGGAGGCTGAGGCATGAGAATCGCTTGAACCCGGGAGACGGAGGTTGTAGTGAGCCAAGATGGCACCACTGCACTCCAGCCTGGCAACAGTGCCAGACTCTGTGTTGAGAAAAAAAAAAAAAGAAACAATGTCATGCTATGCTTGCTATGTTGCCCAGGCTGGTCTCTGACTCCTGGCCTCAAACGATCCTCCTGCCCTACCTTCCCTGGAACTCTGCCCAGCCAGGATTCTTAAATCAAATTTAAGGATTTAAGGATTCTTAAATCAAATCACAGTGCTGGAACTGTGCCCAGCCAGGATTCTTAAATCAAAATATTTTTCCCTTTATTTATAAATATTTATCCAAATATTTATGGGGGGAAAAAGTCACAGATCACATGGCGGCCAGTTCTGCTTTAGCTAGCAGTGGTTCCCAAACTTGTCTGCCCTTTTTTTTTTTTTTTTTTGAGTCAGAGTTTCACTCTTGTTGCTCAGGCACGAGTGCAATGGTACAATCTTGGCTCACTGCTACCTCTGCCTCCTGGGTTCAAGTGATTCTCTTGCCTCAGCCTCCCGAGTAGCTGGGAGTAAAGGCATGTACCACCACGCCTGGCTAATTTTGTATTTTTAGTAGAGACACGGTTTCTCCATGTTGGTCAGGCTGGTCTTGAACTCCTGACCTCAGGCCTGCCTCGGTCTCCCAAAGTGCTGAGATTACAGGCGTGAGCCATGGCGCCCAGCCTTGTCTGCACTTTAGATCATCTTGGGATCTTTTAAAAATTCCAAGATCCAGGCCATACTCTCAGGGCAATTAAATCACAATCTGCTGGGGAAGGGAAAGAGACAAAGGCATCAGTTTTCCAAGCTCCACAGGTGATTTCAATGTGAAGCTAGGTTTGGGAAATTACTGAGCTAGAGTTTTATCTGTGTGATCAAGAAAAAGTTAATTTAAGATGACAGAGAGAGAGGCAGCTGAATGAGAACAACTATATACACCTGCCCTTCTCTGAGATTGTAAGGTAGCCTTGATTTCCCCCCTGCAATGTTATGAATTCTGAAAACATCAGCGAGAAGGCCAAATAAATGCTTATTTTCCTTTCTGGATTTATCCATGCCTCCATTCGCCTCCAGAATTATCGACAACTGAGAAATTCACCTTTTCATCTTTTCTTGGTACTTTTCATGGAACCAATAAAGAATTCTGCCATATTACATGTATTCAACATAACTAATAAGACTGACTCGAATGTTTTTTTATTAAGCAGATCTTATGTAATTTAGTCAGTTTTGATCCAACCCACACGCCAAATGCAGCTTGCCAAAGTAAAATACCCTATGGACATTAGGATCAAAATGCCTCCGTTTTAAAAAGTAAAGTCTATTTGTAATCCAATCCTTTAAGTTGAAATTAGGCCTTTTAAAATTGAATTTCACGTATTCTACAGAATCAACAGACCTGCTTAAGAACTCTCTGACCACTCTCAGAAATGTTAGTCAGTAGGACCCCTTTCCATTCCTCCCAGGACCTAGACAAAAAAGAAAAAGGGCAAGAGGAAGAAGAGAAACATCAGAAGAAAAGACTAAATATAAATCCAACAAACCTATTCAAAATAAATTTTTGTGATTGACCAAATTCCTTCCCTCTACCACTGTTTCTGCTAATTTTACTCTAGAAAGAGTTGTAAAAGGCCAGGTGCTATGGGTCATACCTGTAATCCCAGCACTATGGGAAGCCAAGGTGGGTGGATCACCTGGTAAGGAGGTAAGGAGTTCGAGACCAGCCTGACCAACATAGTGAAACCCCCCCATCTCTACTAAAAATAAAAAAAATTAGCCAGGCATGGTGGTGCACACCTGTAGTCACAGCTACTCCGGAGGCTGAGGCAGAAGAATCGCTTGAACCTGGGAGGCAGAGGTTGCAGTGAGCTGAGATTGCACCACTGCACTCCAGCCTGGGTGACACAGCGAGACTGTCTCAAAAAAAAAAAAAAAAAAAAAAAAGGAGTTGTAAAAGACAGATGACTTATCTACAATCTCTAGTCCAGTGGCTTCTATTAAGGAAAGCTTATAATCATCAAAGAGGCTCAATATACTTTTGAAATACCACAGTACTGGTTACACAGGTGTGTTAATTTTATAATTCATTAACTTTATAATTTGTGTGCTTTTCTTTGTATGTTACACATCAATTAACACATTTTTACAATAGATACATTTGTCCTGGGCAGAATCTCTGAAAGATTCTAAGTAAGCAGGTATCAGAAATAGTCAAGGTTACATGACTTGCCCTAGGTCACAGATGCAGTTAGCTACAAATGAAGTCCTTCATATCACTTTCCTACTCTTTCTGTTATAAATTGTAAATATGTTGATATTATTATACTTTTTAATTTAACATTTACTTTCCTACTTAGACTCTGAAAAAAAATAAGTATTACAAGTGAGAACTGCAAAAAAGTAAACAGAAAACACATGTCCTGGTTTCATAACTGTGCACTATTGAAGCTGTTGTACCATCCATATGAGGAAATTAAATAAAGCCTAACACCCATGCAACCATTTCTTAACCTCGATATCCTTTTTTAAATGCTTTCAATGTAGACATATGTCAAACTACTAGTACAAACTGTTAGTAAAATCAACTGTGTACCTATTCAGATAGACTAGCATTATTTTTGATATGAAAATATAGGGTGATAGAATCGAAAGAAGGCTAGGTTGAGCATGGCAGAGTGGGTTTTAGTCATGGCTGTCCCATGAAGTTGTTTTATGATTTAGGGCAGGACATAATCTCTCTGAGTCTAAGAGTGTTAAAATGAGAGGATGGGGTCAGGCGCAGTGGCTCACGCCTGTAATCCCAGCACTTTGGAAGGCCGAGGCGGGCGGATCACAAGGTCAGGAGATCGAGACCATCCTGGCTAACACAGTGAAACCTCGTCTCTACTAAAAAAAAAAAAAACAAAAAAAAATTAGCCGGGCTTGGTGATGGGCGCCTGTAGTCCCAGCTACTCAGGAGGCTGAGGCAGGAGAATGGCGTGAACCCGGGAGGCAGAGCTTGCAGTGAGCAGAGATCGCACCACTGCACTCCAGCCTGGGTAACAGAGCGAGACTCTGTCTCAAAAAAAAAAAAAAAAAGAGAGGATGGAACACCAGAGCCAGGACTAAAAAGAATCTCAGGTTTCTTCCAGATTTAAGAAAACTCAAGGACTATTTAAAAACAACAACAACAACAACATATATATACACTTTTAAAATGCATTTTACAAATGATTATCTCTATTCAAATATGTTTAAAGTAGCTTTGTCAAATAAAAATACTAGAATTCCTCTGGCACCTGCTTCATAAATACAAACATATTCTTCAGCTTGTATCAAATGCAAACCTCTGATTTGTTGTCTAGGTGCAACAACCTCTCCCTCTCAGTTGGCTAATAATAACATTGTTGATTCTTTATCATCATGAGACTCCTGCATGCATTTTAAAAACTTCATATTATGAAACAATTCAGATTTACAGACATGAGTTATTTTTATGGGAAATATGTATCTCTCAATATGTAACAGAAGTCTCTCTTAATTTCTTTTTTTTTTTTTTTTTTTGAGACGGAGTCTCGCTCTGTCGCCCAGGCTGGAGTGCAGTGGCCAGATCTCAGCTCACTGCAAGCTCCGCCTCCCGGATTTACACCATTCTCCTGCCTCAGTCTCCCGAGTAGCTGGGACTACAGGCGCCCGCCACCTCACCCGGCTAGTTTTTCGTATTTTTTAATACAGACGGGGTTTCACCGGGTTAGCCAGGATGGTCTCGATCTCCTGACCTCGTGATCCGCCCGTCTCGGCCTCCCAAAGTGCTGGGATTACAGGCTTGAGCCACCGCGCCTGGCTGTCTCTCTTAATTTCTAATCTACTGTAATTTGAAAACTTTTGATGGATGCATTTATCTAACTACCCTTTACCAACTACCTACTAGCACTCTGCTAGGCACTTTGCTATTCCTGAAGTTAATTGAAACAACATTATTTCATGAATGCCTCAATCTGAATATTACATTTATAGTACTTAAAAAATTAGGTTGGCCTTGTAACCACATAATCTTAAATGTTTCAGGATAACTTATAAGACATTGTTAAAGTGTCTAAACAAACAGTTAAATGCCCACTGTTAAAGACGATTTGCCTAGGCATAACTATTAAGATCCAATTTCATCCTTCCTATACCCTTTCATGAGATACTTACAAAATTATTTCATGCTGGCTGGGCATGGTGGCTCACACCTGTAATCCCAGCACTTTGGGAGGCTGAGGCAGGAGGATCACAAGGTCAAGAGATCGAGACCAGCCTGGCCAACATGGTGAAACCCCGTCTCTACTAAAAACACACACAAAAAATTAGCTGGGCATGGTGGCATGTGCCTGTAGTCCCAGCTACTTGGGAGGCTGAGACAGAAGAATCTCTTGAACCCAGGAGGCAGAGGTTACAGTAAGCGGAGATCGCGCCACTGCACTCCAGCATGGCAACAGAGGGAGACTCCATCTTAAAAAACAAAACAAAAAAACCAAAACAAAACAAAACAAAACAAAAAAAAACACAACTATTTCATGCTTCCTAGCTTCCTATTCTCAGATCTGGGGCTCCCAAGGGAAAATCTGTACAGCCCTCCAGCCATATCAGAGAAACTGAGTGCTCTGAAGGGATCAACAAAATGCCTGTCAAGGCAACTGGCATTTCTTTTTTTTTTTTTTTTTTGAGACGGAGTCTTGCTGTGTCTCCTGGGCTGGAGTGCAGTGGCCGGATCTCAGCTCACTGCAAGCTCCGCCTCCCGGGTTTTACGCCATTCTCCTGCCTCAGCCTCCGGAGTAGCTGGGACTACAGGCGCCCGCCACCTCGCCCGGCTAGTTTTTTGTATTTTTAGTAGAGACGGGGTTTCACCGTGTTAGCCAGGATGGTCTCGATCTCCTGACCTCATGATCCGCCCGTCTCGGCCTCCCAAAGTGCTGGGATTACAGGCTTGAGCCACCGCGCCCGGCCCGGCAACTGGCATTTCAATACAACAACCCTGGTTTGCTCTTCTTGGTAGGGATAATAGACTATTTAAGGGATTAGGGAATATTAACATTAATTTTTAAACTTCAGTCCTAACTTCTTAGTACAAGAAACAAAAGATAAATTAGTAAAACATGAAACTTGAGATTTCCAAAACCACTCATTCCAACACATATAATAAACATATTATAAACTGTAAGTCAGAGGCTCAATGAGATTTTTCCCATCTTGTTACATACCACAGTAGGCACATAAAATAAAATACAGAGAAAACTACTTTATACATCATGTTCTAATTATGAACACCACCACACTCTCAATCATAATAAAGCTACGGTCAAAAAACAACACAGGTTAGGAGCATCAATCTTCTAATCCATGATCTAAATATACAAATGACAGTGAGAAACTGACCAAATTCTACAACATTCACAAAACAAGTTTTAATATTCCCTAAAAATAACTGGAGAACCTGAGCAGAGTAAGAACCAGAGCTTAGCAATAATCTGGTCCAATATCTTCAAGGAACAAACAGAAAAATCAAGGCTCAAGTGAACAATTTGTCCAAAGTCTCTTAGAAGTAGGAAAGTCATTTCATATGTTATATAATGAATGTTGTCTTGCCATGAGACACTGATGAAAGACAACTTAAAGAAGTCTTTCTGCTTCTGTTAGCTTTCTCTATGACAAGAATCAAATCATGCCATCTAGGTTCTAGTCAGGGAGGTCCTTAGGCCATCATTCTCAGAATTAGCCAGTGTTTCTTCTCCCTTATCTTAATATGTTCATAAAGACAATGCTGTCAGGATTTTTGTTTTGCTTTGCTTTATGCTCTTGTAATTGTCGCTTTTTTTTTTTTTTTTTTTGAGACGGAGTCTTGCTCTGTCACCTAGGCTAGAGTGCAGTGGCGCAATCTCAGCTCACTGCAACCTCCACCTCCTAGGTTCAAACGATTATCCTGCCTCAGCCTCCTGAGTAGCTGGGATTACAGGCACATGCCACTGCACCCAACTAATTTTGTATTTTTAGTAGAGTCAGGGTTTCACCATTTGGCCAGGCTGGTCTTGAACTCCCGACCTCAGGCAACCTGCCCGCCTCAGCCTCCCAAAGTGCTGCGATTATAGCCGTGAGCCACTGCGACTGGCCAACTGTCACCTTTTAAATCAAATACTGAAGCCCTAAGACCAGCTTTCAGGTCTTGCAGCTACCATTTCATCATTATTCATAACCCAGATGAATACACTGACTGTGCTTAGCAAACCTCCAGATGGAACAGTATTACGTGGATGTACCAGTATTTTCAAATAGAGAGCATTCAAATGACTTGGTGCAATTAGGATAGCATTTTTTCTTTTCTTTTTTTGAGACGGAGTGTTGCTCCGTTGCCAGGCTCGAGTGCAGTGGTGTCATCTCAGCTCACCGCAAGCTCCGACTCCCAGGTTCATGCCATTCTCCTGTCTCAGCCTCCCAAGTAGCTGGGACTATAGGCTCCCACCACCACACCTGGCTAATTTTTTTGTATTTTTAATAGAGATGGGGTTTCACCATATTAGCCAGGATGGTCTCGATCTCCTGACCTCATGATCTGCCTGCCTCAGCCTCCCAAAGTGCTGGGTTTACAGGTGTGAGCCACCGTGCCCGGCCAGAATAGCATTTTTTTGAAGTTCAAAAGAGATCATTTAAAAACTAAAAAATTGGGCCAGGCATGGTGGCTCACACCTGTAATCCCAGCACTTTGGGAGGCCAAGGCGGGCGGATCACGAGGTCAGGGGATCAAGACCATCCTGGCTAACACGGTGAAACCCTGTTCCCTATTAAAAATACAAAAAATTAGCCGGTGTGGTGGCAAGCACCTGTAGTCCCAGCTACTTGGGAGGCTGAGGCAGGAGAATGGTGTGAACCTGGGAGGTGGGAGCTTGCAGTGAGCCAAGATTGCGTCACTGCACTCCAGCCTGGGTGACAGAGTGAGACTCCATCTCAAAAAAAAAAAAAAAAAAAAAAAAAAAAAAAAAATTGAATATTGTGCTTACCCATAAACAATAAAGAAAATATAATTTTTTTATCAGAAGAAGAAATTTAATGGCAGGATAAACTGGTTCATTTATGCTAAAAAACAAAGAAATAAATCTCTACCCAATTTAAAACAGAGAAAATAATATTATAAATGAATAATACAAAAACAGAAATAAAATATAGAAGAGGCCATGCATGGTAGCTCACGCCTGTAATCCCAGCACTTTGGAAGGCCAAGGCAGGAAGACTGCTTGAGGCTACAAGTTTGAGATCAGCCTGGGCAACACAGAGAGACCTCACTTCTACAAAAAAAAATTTTTAATTATGGCCAGTCACAGTGACTCATGCCTATAATCCCAGCACACTGGGAGGCCAAGGTGGGTAGATCACCTGAGGTCAGGAGTTGGAGGCCAGACTGGCCAACGTGGTGAAACCCTGGTCTCTATTAAAAATATAAAATTAGCCAGGCTTGGTGGCACAACCCTACAATCCCAGCTACTAGGGAGGCTGAAGCAGGAGAACTGCTTGAACTCAGGAGGAGGAGGCTACAGTGAGACGAGATCGCACCATTACACTCCAGCCTGGGAGACAAGAGTGAAACACCATCTCAGAAAAAAAAAAAAACAAGCTGGGCGCGGTGGCTCATCCCAACACGTTGGGAGGCCGAGGAGGGTGCATTGCTTTAGGTCGGGAGTTCCAGACCACTTGGCCAACATGGTGAAACCCTGTCTCTACTAAAAATATAAAAATTAGCCAGGCATGGTGGTGGGCACCTGTAATCCCAGTTACTCGGGAGGCTGAGGCAGGAGAAACGCTTGAATCCACGGGGCAGAGGTTGTGGTAAGCTGAGATTGTACCACTGCACTCCAGCCTGGGCAACACAGCGAGACTCTGCCTTAAAAAACAAACAAACAAAACAAAAAAAAGGCTCATTTTGGAGATAACTGGAGAAAGATTTAATGTTGGATAATATTAAGAAATTACTGTTTTATTAGTTGTTAATAATGGTATTGTGTTTATGTAGAAGAATATCCTTACTTGTAAGGAGATGACGTGCTAAAATATTAAAGGGATAGTATCATGATATCTTCATTTTTAAAAGGTTTAACATAATAAACGTTATTAAGCATATGACAACATGTTGAACACAGATGGTAGGTATAAGGGTGGTTCACTCTACTGTTATTTCTGGGGCTTTTTGTATGTTTGAAAGTTTTTTTTTTTTTTTTTTGAGACGGAGTCTCGCTCTATCGCCCAGGCTGGAGTGCAGTGGCGCGATCTCAGCTCACTGCAAGCTTGGCCTCCTGGGTTCACGCCATTCTCCTGCCTCAGCCTCCCGAGCAGCTGGGATTACAGGCGCCCACTACACGCCCGGCTAATTATTTTTTTGTATTTTAAGTAGAGATGGGGTTTCACCGTGTTAGCCAGGATGGTCTCGATCTCCTGACCTCATGATCCGCCCGCCTCGGCCTCCCAAAGTGCTGGGATTACAGGTGTGAGCCACCACGCCCGGCCTCAAAGTTTTAATAAAACATTTAAAACATCAAAAAAGCCCACAAAACTGAAGACCTGCTATTACACTAGAAGAAAAAATTTATGAAATTCAATCTGAACTAGTAGCTAGTGGCACTATAAACTGGTAGTTGTTCTAAAGAATAATCTGACAATGTGGCTAAAAAGTGATAGCCTCAGACCTAATCAAATCATTTTAGGGAATATATTCTAAGAAAAAACTGGAAGAAAAAGATCTCTAAAAAGATGTTACAGCACTACAATTTAGAATTGTAAAATAGGGCTGGGTGTGGTGGTTCACTCCTATAATCCCAGCACTTTGGAAGGCCGAGGTGGGCAGATCACGAGGTCAGGAGTTTGAGACCAGCCTGGCCAACATGGTGAAACCCCGTCTCTACTGAAAATACAAAAATTAGCCAGGCATGGTGGCGCATGCCTATAATCCTAGCTACTCAGGAGGCTGAGGTAGGAGAATTGCTTGAACCCGGGAGGCGGGGGTTGCAGTGAGCTAAGACCACGCTACTACACTCCAGCCTGGTTGACAGAGTAAGACTCC
Organism: Piliocolobus tephrosceles; assembly: GCF_002776525.5. Taxonomy (NCBI): domain Eukaryota; kingdom Metazoa; phylum Chordata; class Mammalia; order Primates; family Cercopithecidae; genus Piliocolobus; species Piliocolobus tephrosceles. Next base: position 7,608,455 of record NC_045453.1, read on the forward strand.
ATCTCACGTGGGGAAAAAAAAAAAAAAGAATTGTAAAATAGGAATAAAAATGAACTGAAAATCACCCTAATGCCAAATAACCAGAGTATTTTAAACTTTAGTTGTTATATATCCATTAAAAATGATAAATATAAAGACGTGTGGAAAAGTACGTCAATATATTGCCAAATGAAAGACTAAAAAAACCTTTATATGAATTAAACTAGTAAAGACTGTATGAACATGAAAATGACTCAGAAGTTACGTATTTGCAGTATTTAAACATAATTTTTTGTTTTGTTTTTTTGAGACGGAGTCTTGCTCTCGTCACCCAGGCTGGAGTGCTATGGCATGATCTTGGCTCACCGCAACCTCTGCCTCCCAGGTTCAAGCAATTTTCCTGCCTGAGCCTTCCAAGTAGCTGGGATTACAGGCGTGTGCCACCACACCAGGCTAATTTTTGTATTTTTAGGGGAGATGGGGTTTCACCATGTTGGTCAGGCTGGTCATGAACTCCTGACCTTAGGTGATCCACCCGTCTTAGCCTTGCAAAGTGCTGGGATTATAGGTGTGAGCCACAGTGCACAGCCTTAAACGTAATTTTAAAAATTTCATGGGGACACATGCTATTAGAGGAAGTATAAACAATGCAAATATAAAATCAGGAAGAATGCCTAGGCACAAATAAAGAAAAGCACCTGAGGGCTATTACTGACCACAATTTGAATGAATATTCACAATTTAAATCCTGTCCTATCATGGACAAGGCCAACATAGCTACCATTAAAAAGACAGGCTGGCCGGGCGCGGTGGCTCAAGCCTGTAATCCCAGCACTTGGGAGGCCGAGATGGGCGGATCACAAGGTCAGGAGATCGAGACCATCCTGGCTAACATGGTGAAACCCCGTCTCTACTAAAAAATACAAAAAACTAGCTGGGCGAGGTGGCGGGCGCCTGTAGTCCCAGCTACTCAGGAGGCTGAGGCAGGAGAATGGCGTAAACCCGGGAGGCGGAGCTTGCAGTGAGCTGAGATCCGGCCACTGCACTCCAGCCTGGGCGACACAGCGAGACTCCGTCTCAAAAAAAAAAAAAAAAAAAAAAAAAAAATACAGGCTGAGCAAGTGGCTCAAGCCTGTAATCCCAACACTTGGGGAGGCAGGAGTATCGCTTAAGCCCAGGAGTTTGAGACTGGCCTGGGCAACACAGGAAGACCCATTCTCTACCTCACCACCCCCACCAAAAAAAAAAAAAGCCAGGTGAGGTGGTGAACACCTGTAGTCCCACGTGTTCACTCAGGAGACTGAGGTGAAAGGATCGCTTGAGCCTCGGAGGTTGAGGCTGCAGTGAGCCATGATCACACCATTGCACTCCAGCCTGGGTGACAAAGCAAGACTCTATTTTTTTAAAATAATAATAATTTAAAAATAAAAAGACACAGAAAAAGAGCATATCATTAGCCTGGACAATACACAGTCTTCCTCAATTCTATTTGTTAATTTAAAACAATACTCAGTTTTCTTCAATTCTTTCCAATATTTTTTTAAATTATGGGAAAACTGAAGAAGGTTCAGAGAAAAACCAAGAGGTAAAGAATAGGATGGAAAAAAAGTAATTTTGAAGAACGGTCTGAAATCACATGAAGTGTGACAAGACTATTAACACTGAAATATCGATGGGGAGGCTTCTGAATGGAGACCCTGAAAAGCTGATGTATCTCTCAATGCCCACAGATGACTCACCAAGAAGAGAAGGCTAACAAAATCCTCAAAGTTTGTTGTTTTACAGAACAGAGATTTCTTTACTGTGCTGGCAAAAGTTACCGGCATAGGCAAATGAGGGAGGCTGGGTGTCTTAAGTCATTGACCATCTATTTTTCTACAGGGTGTTTACTTATCCATGATCACCTGATCATATTAGAATGTCTCTAAAACTTGACTCAGTTACTCAAAGCTTGAATCAATTATCTACCATTTCAAAATTCTGCAGTGCCATCCTGCTCCCACACACTGCTCACTCAGCAATATTCAAATGTCTTAGACCTGCCATCCAGGGCTCCAAGAAAGTACGCTGGCTTCACTTCTCCACAACTCCTCAACACACCAGCAAATCAGACTTCTGAGTATTTCATTACCTAAATATTCCTTACATTTTCCTATGTCCACCATTCTTCTGGTTACTCTCTCCTTAATCCCACTTGCTGCAATCTTACCCTTCCATTTTAATAAATTTTAATTTAATGCCTCTATGTTATCTCAAACACTAGCTGTTTTGTGTTGAATTGTAGCCCCCCATCCCGCCCCTGCCAAATATGTTAGTCTTAACCCTCAGTACCTCAGAATGTGACCTGATTTGGAAATGGAGTTGCTGCAGATGTAATCAATTAAGATGAAGTTACTGGAGTAGGGTAGGACCTACTAGTGTCCTTATAAGGGAAATTTGGACACAGAGACACACAGGGAAAATGTCATGTGACAACAGAGGCAGAAATTGGAGTGATGCAGCTACAAGCCAAGGAGCACCAAGAACTGATGGAAGCCTCAGCCACCCAAGTAGCTGGGATTAGACACACATGCCAGCACGCCTGACTAATTTTTGTATTTTTAGTAGAGATGGTATTTCACCATGTTGGCCAGGCTGGTCTCAAACTCCTGAACTCAAGTGATCCACCCACCTTGGCCTCCTAAAGTGTTGGGATTACAGGCATGAGCCAGCTACTTGGGAGGCTGAAGCAGGAGAATCACTTGAACCTGGGAGGCAGAGGTTGTAGTGAGCCAAGATTGCACCACTGCACTCCAGCCTGGGAAAAGGAGTGAGACGCTGTCTCATTTAAAAAAAAAAAAAAAAAAAAAAAAAGCAGCTGGGTGCAGTGCAGTGGCTCACACCTGTAATCCCAGCACTCTGACAGGCCAAGGCGGGTGGATCACCTAAGGTCAGGAGTTCGAGACCAGCCTGACCAATATGACGAAACCCCGCCTCTACTAAAACTACAAAAAAATTAACTGGGCGTGGTGGTGTGCACCTATAGTCCCAGTTATTCGGGGGGCTGAGACAGGAGAATCACTTGAACCCAGGAGGCGATGGTTGCAGTGAGCCAAGATCTCACCGCTGCATTCCAGCCTGGGCAACAGAGTTAGGCTCTGTCACAAAAAAAAAAAAAGAAAGAAAGAAAGAAAAGAAAAAGAAAATGTACATAAATGGGTACTATTGAACTGATATTCAATAGATTCAATATCAGTAAAGGAGCTGATTAATGGGAACTTTTGTTGCCTTTGTGTATGGGGCGGGGAGTTGCAGCTGGTTAATGCTAAATATAAACTGAAATATCTATTTAAAGTATGAATACCCTCTGAATTTGGTGCTCATTAATATTAACTGATATAGTTAATTTATTAACTGATAATGAATATTGTAACTGACATAGAATACACAATTCATCATAAGGTAAAGGTGTGGTCCTGGCCTTCTGCTTTATTGAGCTTGTAATCAAATAAAGCATATGACCAATCCTAGGGCTGCATTACTACTGCCATCAAAGCCATAGTATTTCATTTGTATATACATCTAAATATAACTCTAGTTATTTACTAATTAATTCAGAACGTTTATTGAGCTCCTAGGCAGCCACTTTACGTCCTTTTTAGAATAAGGTGAGGTAGAAAAAGATCACATTTAAAAAAATAAATGAATATGACAGACATCAAAATAGGCAGACACTGGAGCCGAAGGGAGGGAAGAGGGAAGGCAGAGACAGACAACAGCCCAGTCCTAAAGGAGCACCCATCTAATCTAGTGAAAAGTAAGAGAGTACTAGCTCCATACCTCTCCTTTCTCCCCATGCCGATCCTACACTTCACAATCAGGCTTCCTTTCCTAATGTACAGCTTTCATTAGATCACTGGCGAAAAACATTCGATGACTTTCCACTACTTAGTCAATCAAGTCCAAACTTCCCAGCTTGGAATAGAAATGGGGATTCAAAGCCTTCCATGATTTGATTGTATGGTATATGCAGAGATTAGGAAGACAAGCTTTGAAATTAGACTACCTGGACTCAAATATTTTCTGTATCAATTGTTAGCTCTCTTCCTCATTTTATATGTAAAAAGGGATTAAAAACCAGTGCCTACCTCTTCAGGTTGTTGTAAGGATTAAATAAAATGCTACTTATGAAATGCTTAGCACATTATCTTGCAAATAGTAAGCATGCAAAAACTGTGAGCCATTGATCAGGCATATGGCTTGCACCTATAATCCTAGCAATTTGGGAGACCAAGGCAGGGGACCACTTGAGTCCAGGAATTAAAGACTGCAACGAGTTATAATCACACCACTGCACTCCAGCCTGGGCAACAGAGTAAGACCCTGGTTCTATTTAAAAACAAAACATAACAAAACAAAAAAACCCTACCCAAAGCACACTGGGGGAAAAAAAAGCCACTACTACTATTAATTTTTTTAAGTTTTATTTATTTATTTTAGGTTTTATCTATTATTGTTGCTGTTGTTCATCTCCATTTCCAGCCTTAATTCCAAAAACACCCTTATAACAATCTTGGTCTCCAAGCAAAGTGGACTCTTTACCATCTCCTAAATACCCACCTCTGTGCTTATGCTTTCACTCAGCCTGAAAATACAGCACTGTCTCATCTCCAAGTATTAAGATACTAACTATTCTTGGCAGTTTCATTCACAGGCCACCTCTTTCAGGTACTATTCTCTAGTATCCCAGCTCCATAACACATTACAGACATTCCTCAGCATACAAACCTTGGCTAGATTCATCCTGGTATCTTGCAGAGTTCTAGCCAGTTTCCAGTATACATGGTAGGGCTCAATAAATATTTGAGAAAATAATACCTGTATTTCCTTTCTCCTCCAACCACTCTCTTGGATAAGAGCTCCATATTACAAGTAAAAAGAGTTCTTCTAGAGTATTTCATAAAGCTGGCTGGCTAATTTTCTATTACCAATGTGGTAATTTTCTAATACAGTATCTAACACATAGTAGATGCCCAAATATTCAAGGAGCTAAGCTGAATTTCACCTCATCTTTTAATTTCAATTATCATTCTATTCATTATGATCAAGTATGGCTCATCCTTAGAAATACATTTTAGTATTTACTTGCCCACAAACTCATCTGTCAATTTCTGGCCATCCTCCCCTTATCCCAATATGTCATTTATTGGTTTGGGGGAGACAACATTCAAAACCTCAGTAAAGAAAGAATCAGAAAATTAAATGTCTACAGGGCCATAAAAACAAACAGCAGGCCAGGCGCAGTGGCTCACACCTATAATCCCAACACTTTGGAAGGCCGAGACGGGCGGATCACAAGGTCAGGAGATCTAGACCATCTTGGCTAACACTGTGAAACTCCGTCTCTACTAAAAATACAAAAAATTAGCCGGGCATGGTGGTGGGCGCCTGTAGTCCCAGCTACACGGGGGGCTGAGTCAGGAGAATGGCGTGAACCCTGGGGGCGGAGCTTGCAGTGAGTGGAGATTGCGCCACTGCACTTCAGACTGGGCGACAGAGAGAGACTCCGTCTCAAAAACAATAAAAAATAAATAAATAAAAAAACAGCAAAGCAAGAGAGCAGTGCAGACTATGGAGAACTAGGAAACACATCCCACCTAAAAGTTTCAGCTGGTTACTGCTATAAGTGAACATGGGCTTGCTGTTCACAGATCTTCCAATTTTTCAAGGTTAAGTCAGAAACTCAGAAGTCTGTGTACATTTTTAAGACATTAAAAATACTGTGTAAACCAAACAAAATATGTATACAGGTCAAATCCAACCACAGGTTGCCAGTTTGCAACCTCTGCTACAGAAGTTCTCTGCAAAAGTGATGGCGTGAGAAGAGTTCTATCCTAGCAGATAATCTAAGGCAGCCCCTAAAACTAAGCAGCTTCTTGGAAGCATCTCCTGCAACACTTAGCCCAACTCAACCATTCTGATTGACCTGAAAACCAAATTAATTTGACAATTTAATTAAACAAAGTGAGCCCCTACTCTGTACCAGGTGCTGAGGAATCAGAAATGAACAGTAGTGCTAAAGAACACTTAGTATTTATTGAGCATATTCTAGATGTCAAGCACTATTTTACACGTTATGTATATTGACTCATTTAATCCTCACAAAACCCTATGAGATTACTATTATCCTTAAAGATGAGGAAACTGAGGCTCAATGAAGTTTTATTTGTCCAAGGTCACACAATCAGCAAGCAGCAGTGCTTAATAAAGATCTCAGACAGACTCCACCAAAAAAAGCTCACAATTTGAAAGCAAGCACCATTCAATAAATGATCCTGGGATCACTGGTTATACATAGGGAAAAAAAATGAAACTGGACCCTACCTTACACTACACATAAGAATCCATTCCAGATACATTAAAGATCTAACCATTGAAAACAACAGAGGGATTCCAGAATATAAAGAATAATTGCAGACTGGGCACAGTAGCTCACACTTGTAATCCCAGCACTTTGGGAGGCTGAAGCAGGTGGATTGCTTGAGCTCAGGAGTTTGAGACTAGCCTGGGCAACATGGCGAAAACCCACCTCTACAAAAAATGCAAAAAGTAGCAGGGCACAGTGGCGCATGCCTGTGATCTCAACTGCTCCAGGAGGCTGAGGCGGGAGGGCTGCTTGAGCCCAGGAGGTTGAGGCTGCAGTGAGCCGAAATTGCACCACTGCACACCAGCCTTGGCGACAGAACGAGACCCTGCCTCAAAACAAAACAAAGAATAACTGCAAATCTTGAAGGAAAAGATTGATAAAGTTGATACTAAAATTCAGAACTTTTTAACAAATGACACCTTAAACAGATTTTTTTTAATAAGCAACAGGCCAGGCGCAGTGGCTCATAACTGAAATCCCAGCACTTTGGGAGGCCAAGACAGGTGGATCACTTGAGGTCAGGAGTCTGAGACCAGCCTGGCCAACATGATGAAACCCCATCTCTACTAAAAACACAAAAATTAGCCAGGTGTGGTGGCACATGCCTGTAGTCCCAGCTACTTGGGAGGCTAAGGCAAGAAAATCACTTGAACCTGCGAGGCGGAGGTTACAATGAGCTGAGATGGCACGAATGCACTCCAGCCTGGGCGACAGAGCAAGACATGATCTCAAAAAAAAAAAAAAAAATTTAAAATAAGCAAGAAACTGGGAAATCACATCTGTAATACCTATCAACAACAAAGGATTAATAATCAGAATCCATAAAGAAATATTTTATAAAAGACAACTCAGTAAGAAAAATGGCAAAACAAGCCCAAGCATTATCTAATCTGTGTAAAGCTGGCACTACCACAGTTACCACACAGTACACTCCAGAACAATAGACCTTGCCATCACTGACTGATATAAATATTCAGGGGTCTGTGTTGTGCTGCAGGTACACAGTGCATGGGTAATCCAGCCCAAAGGCCAGAAACAAGACGCGTATTCATTCTCCATCATCATATAGACATTGGATGGCAAATTAGAGGTTGAACATCCAACCCTCAGACACATAGAACAGAGGTTGGCAAGTGTTACTGTAAAGAGTATTTCCAGCTTTGTGAACTGACACAACACATCTCTGTCATGACTACGCAACTCTGCTATTGGTACCATAAAAGAAGACAGGGACAATATATAAATAAATGAGTGTGGCTGTATTCCAATAAAACGTTATTTACAAAAACAGACGGTGGGCCAGATTTGACCTATGGACCACAGTTTGTTGACCCCTGACATAGACAGTTGTGCTATTTCTACACTATAGGTAGGATACTTCCCACGTTTTCGCCTGTCTTTTATGTCTGCTGACACCTCTGATTTCCTTAACCAAAACTACACCACACTTGACAGCAACTCTATTATTCTGCCAAAAAAACCTTTTCGCCCTTATTATCAATGAGAATTCTCCCCTTATTTTCCTTTCACTTTTTAAACCTCTTTTGACAGCCACCACCCCAAACCAGAAATCTAAAAAACTCCTCCCTTTTACCATTCACAATGTCAATCGTCAACACCTGCAAATTCTAACTCCGATCAATGCCCACAGCCTCTGCCTTAGTTCAGATCCTCATTACTTCTAACTGTGCTCAATGCCCACAGTCTCTGCCTTAGTTCAGATCCTCATTACCTCTCTGGTCTTTGGTCTACCCTCCTTCCAAAGAACATCCATTTACCTCCTAGAAATTAAACCTCCACCCCATACTCCCCTTCTCGAAGATCTTGCATGCCTCTCTCAGCTGAGGTTTCAGTCCAAACTCCTTAGCAAGGTCCTTCACAACCAGGTTCCTAACATGGTCTTCCTAGTATCGTCTCTGGCCATGCTTTCACACACATTCTATGCTCCAGCCACATTCAGTTATTAACACATTCCCTGAAAACGTATCTTTACCTGAAAGGCCCTTCTCTCCATTTCACTGGCAAACTCCTGTATCTTTCAGGACACATCTCAAATGTCACCCCTTCACAACACCTTCCCTGATTCTTTGAGCAGAGATACACCCATCTCTGTGTCCTTACAACGTTTAATAACTCTTCTTTGGTGTCGACCATCCTGAACTATGATTGCTCACATGTCTGCTTCACTCATAGGGCTGCACACCCAAAATGAAGTGACTCTGCCTTAAAGACCTCTGAATCTACAGAGCCCAGCATAATGCTTGATATGCAGTAAATGCCTTGAGGCACAGTAAATGTTTGCTGAATGGAAGACATGCCTGGTAATAGGAGGGTTTCTTAACCTGGGGTTCACAGACAGGAGTCTATAGATAGGACGTCAGTGGGGTTTGTGAACTCAGATAGGAAAAAAAAATCTCTTTTCTTAATCTCTAACTGAAAATTATTATTCTATTCAAATATGAGTGTAGGTAACATACCATTCTAGTATTAGCAGTATCTATGATTCTGTAACAACAGAAATCTCAAATATCTATATCATACTACAGTTGTTGCGTATAATCTTGAAGTAGGCTTTATGTGCATCACGTCTTTGAAATTGTAATTATTGGATCCATCACTAAATCTGATTTCTTAATGTGCTGATAAACAAGTGTATGAATATTAGATTTGTATATTTTGGAAACTATATTTCCATATAATTGGTGTTCCTTATAATCCAATGTACTTTATTTTATACAACTAAAAAATATTATTCTGAAAGGGGTCCATGGCACAGATAAGGTCAGGTCTTCCTGCATTAGAAAAACCCAGAACAGGCTGGGCACGGTGGTTCACGCCTGTAATCCCAGCATTTTGGGAGGCCGAGGTGGGCAGACCACTTGAGCTCAGGAGCTCAAGACCAGCCTGGGCAATATGTTGAAATCCCATCTCCACAAATTAAAAAAAAAAAGAAAAGAAAAACCCAGAACAAATGAATTGTGTTGCGGTATATACATATGGTATTGACAATCTTATTTTATATATGCCCTCATAACCTTTCTGTTCATTAATTCTCTTTGATTATATGGGGCCCTGGACCTATTTTCCATGACTAGTTTGCATATTTCCTTCAGAACTCTCCCATAGCCCGTGCGAACTTTGAATTCTTCTCTAACATGATCCAACTTCAATTAACAAAACAGACACTCTGGGTCTCTACAATTTTTCACTTTTCTTTTTTAGGATTTTGTGTCCCGTTGTGGTAAACACCTAGAAGAGAAGAAGTATTTCTTTTTTCTTTTTTTTTAGACATTGTCTTACTCTGTAACCCAGGCTGAAATACCATGGAACGGTCACAGCACGGCTCATTGCAGCCTTGGCCTCCCAGGCTCAAGCGATCCTTCCACCCCAGCCTCCTGAGTGGCTGGGACTAGCAGTACAAGCCACATGAGGTGGCTAATTTTTTTTATTTTTTTGTAGAGATGGGGTCTACCAGCTCCTGGGCTCAAGCAATCCTCCCGCCTTGCCCTCCCAAAGTGCTGGAATTACAGGCATGAGCCACTATGGCTGGCCGGAGCATCTCTTAAAACTCTACAAAGTTAGAAGGTCTCAAAGATAACTTCTTTGTACAATTAGAGATGAGCCAGGAAATACCAAATAACTGGCTGCCTACCCTCTTTTGTATTCCCTTCAGCCTTTGTATTGCCAAAGTCATTAAAGGAACAAAACAAATTTAATAGTTATCTGGTATATACTGTTATGCTTCACTTCTTATTGTTTTTGTTTGTTTGCTTTTAGTTTCATCACAAGAATGTTATGCTTCATTTCTTAACACCTTTCTCCTAGCTAGCAAATTCCTTTAAGGCAATGTTTAGTGAGGAGGCAGCTGACCATTTCCAGTAGCCCCTCTGCTACTAACTTGTAAGATCTTGAAAAGTCAACTTTACCTTTCTATGTTTCAGCTAAAATCACTACCTGATTTGAAATCTTTACTTGATCTCTCAGGCCTTTGTAGTTTTTATACATTCACTCTTCTTCACCATTTTACTGGCTTCAATAACGCCTTTCGGATGACCTCTCCAGGTGACCCTGCTCTTAAGCTGTGGGCTGTCCCCTTCCAGGGAAGACACCTTGGGTCACCGCCCCCAAACAGCCGGGTCCCTCCTTTTAAAGACACACACAACTCCCTAAGTTGATAAAGGTTCTTGCCTTTCTTGCCAACCAGTTCCACTCTCTGTGCCTCTTTGGCCGGTCAGCTCCTGCACCCAAACCTCAGTCCCCTTTTGTCCCCCTTTTCTCTCATCAAACACCTCCTTTTTCCTGTTGCTTTCCCCAATAGGGGGTGGAGGATGCTTGGAACGTAAGTCTTCAGAGCCTTGGGAGTTATACAGCTTTGCAAATCAGCCCCAGTACCCCAAGGACTGCCCCAATCTGATACCAGCGTCTGTACCCAAAGGGCCCTCATTCCTCATCAATCACCCCCTTCCTTCCCCGCAAAGAACTGCTCCAGCCCTGACAGCCTAAGCTTGGCCCCCAGGCCTCCACCCCAATCCCCAGGTCCTACCTGCACTAGGGCTCTAACACCGCCTAAGGCCTAACCCAGTTCCACGTCCTGCCATCCTCTCAGCCCATGGACCCCAATCCCGGTTCCTTTCGGATCCAGTGTTCCTTCTCCGCGACCCTGACCACGACTCCACTACCGGCTCCCGCCTGTTCCCCGGGCCTGGAGCGCCACCCCGTGCAGACCCCGGCCAGACCTGCACTCCCTCAGTGCACCAGCCCCAGCGCCCAGCACCCTCCCTACCCGGCCGGGCCGCCGCTCCCTCCAGCGCCCCCGCCCGCAGGCCTGGGGCCCGCTCCCCAACATGGCGACGGGGACACAAGCGCGGCGGGCGGGGCGGCTCCGGGCCGGGCCCGCACTCAGACCGTGCCACTCGGTCGCCCGGCGCCATTTTCCCGCGCCGGGCCCGGGCGGCGCCTCCTCCCCGCGAAGCCAGCCCGACAAGGACCGCGGACACCCGGCGGGCCCACCCCTTACGGGCCCGCGCCGCTGTCGTCTCACCTGAGCGCGGCCCCGGCCCTCCCGGGCGGGCCTTGGAGCGCCGGCCCCGGCCGTGCGTGCCCGCCGCCCTCCGTGCGTCCGTCCGTCAGTCCTCGCGTGCGCCCGTCTGTCCGGCCACCCGCGCCCGGCCGCCCGCAGCCCGACCCGGCAGGGCCTCACGGAGCCGGCGGGGAGGGGGATGGGCCGGACCGGGCCGGGGAGGGAGGGGGAGGGAGGGAAAGAGGGAGGGAGCGCCAGAGGGGGCGGGGCGGACTCGAGGGGCGGGGCATTGCCCACGTGACCAGACGTCCCCGGGAGCGCGAGGTGGAGTGCGCGCCAGCTCACTTGGGGGCTGAGTGCTTAGTGCTGGGATCTCGTGGGTCTCTGTCGGCTTCCCAGTGCTATTCTCTCGCCAGTGAGTCCCGCTTCAGAAACACACACTGAACAGCCTTTTGTGAGCGCACTGAGTATCCTTGGAAATGGCAACTCCAAACCTCAGTTTACCCATCTGAAATATTGGGAAAATCATAGTTCTTGTGAGGAGGAAATGGAGGTAGGCATGGAAAGCACTTATCACCGTGCCTGACACATAGTGTCTAATAATAAGCTTAATGGGATATAGATAAAAGCTTTCACTATTATTTGCCTCTAAATCCTTCTCTTCTTTTTCCCATCATTACCTCCCTAGCAAGCCAAAATGCTCAAGAAATAGAATTATTGATCGAACGAGTGTGGCCCCTCCCCACTTCCCAAATGTAGAAAGGCCTCCTCAGCACTGGCCTTGACGTCTGTCATACAGGCCTGGATTCATATCTGGCTTTCACTCTTGTTTTTTAAATTTTTTGGGCCGGGCGCGGTGGCTCAAGCCTGTAATCCCAGCACTTTGGGAGGCCGAGACGGGCGGATCATGAGGTCAGGAGATCGAGACCATCCTGGCTAACACGGTGAAACCCCGTCTCTACTAAAAAATACAAAAAACTAGCCAGTCGAGGTGGCAGGCGCCTGTAGTCCCAGCTACTGGGGAGGCTGAGGCAGGAGAATGGTGTAAACCCGGGAGGCGGAGCTTGCAGTGAGCTGAGATCCAGCCACTGCACTCCAGCCTGGGCGACAGAGAGAGACTCCGTCTCAAAAAAAAAAAAAAAAAATTGTTTTCTTTTTTCCCACACTACACTGATGTATTTTTTTAATTTTTGTAAGTACGTAGTAGGTGAATATATTTATGGGGTACATGAGATTTTGATACAGGCATACAATGTGTAATAATCACATCATGGTAAACGGGGTATCTAGCACCTCAAGCATTTATCCTTTGTGTTACAAACAACCCAATTACACTCTAGTTATTTTAAAATGTACAGGTAAATTGTGTGTGTGTGGTTTTTGTTTTTTTGTTTTGGTTTTTTTTTTTTTTTGAGACGGCGTCTCACTCTGTCGCCCAGGCTGAAGTGCAGTGGCGTGATCTCGGCTCACTGTAACCTCCGCCTCCCTGGTTCAAGGGATTCTCCTGCCTCAGGCTCCTGAGTAGCTGGGACTACAGGTGCCTGCCGCCACACCCAGCTAATTTTTGTATATTTTTAAAGTAGAGATGGGGTTTCACCATATTGGCCAGGCTGGTCTCGAACTCCTGACCTTATGATCTGCCTGCCTCAGCCCCTCAAAGTGCTGGGATTATAGGCGTGAGCCACCGCGCCCGGCCAATTGTTTTGTACTATAGTCAACTTCTTGTGCTAGCAAATACTAGGTCTTATACATTCTTTGTAACTATTCTTTTGTACCTGTTAATCATTCCTGCTTCCCACCCACCTCCCCACTAACCTTACCAGACTCTGGTAACCCTCCTTTTATTCTCTATCTCCATGAGTTCAATTGTTTTAATTTTTCGCTCCTGGCTGGGTGCGGTGGCTCACACCTGTAATCCTAGCACTTTGGGAGGCCAAGACCTGAGGTCAGGAGTTCAAGACCAGCCTGGCCAACATGGTGAAACCCTGTCTCTACTAAAATGCAAAAACTAGCTGGGCATGATGGCGGGTGCCTGTAATCCCAGCTACTCAGGAGGCTGAGATGGGAGAATCTCTTGAACCTGGGAGATGGTGGTTGCGGTGAGCTGAGATCATGCCACTGCACTCTAACCTGGGCAGCTGAGCGAGACTCCGTCCCCCCCAAAAACAAAATAAATAAAAAATTTGTTGCTTCCACAAATAAGTGAGAATATGTGAAGTTTGTGTTTCTGTACCTGGCTTCTTTCACGTAACATAATGACCTCCAGTTCCATCCATATTGTTGCAAATGACAGGATCTCACTTTTTTAATGGCGGAATAGTATTCCATTGTGTATATGCACATTTTATTTATCCATTCATCTGCTGATGGACACTTAGGCTGCTTCCAAATCTTGGCTATTGTGAATAGGGCTGCAGTAAACATGCGAGTGCAGATCTCTTCCATACACTAATTTCCTTTTTTCTGGTGTATACCTAAGAGTGGGATTGCTGGATTGTATGGTAGCTGTCTTTGGCTTTTGCTCTTGATAGCTGTCCTTGCCTCTCTGAACTTGAGCTTCTTTATCTGTAAAATGGGAGTTAGGGGTCTGTTCTGAGCATCACAGGAGATGGAGGATGAGCAGGTGGATGTAAACTAATTAAACAGATCAGTCCTACTGATCCCATATAAGAAAGGGAGTCAGGAACCCTTTCATTCCATCAATATTTATTGAGTACACACAGTGTGCTTGAACTGGGATACCCACCATCTTTTCGCATTACCCTGACCGCCCTCTAATCTATTCTCCACCCTGCTGTCAGAGTAATGTTTCTAATGATCAGAAATCTGATCACGTCACTACCCTACTTAAAAGTATCTGATGATGGCCAGGTACAGTGGCTCATGCCTGTCATCCTAACACTTTGGCAGGCTGAGGCAGGTGGATCGCTTGAGCCCGGAGTTCAAGACCAGCCTGAGCAACATGGCAAACCCTGTCTCAACAAAAAATACAAAAATGGCTGGGCTCAGTGGCTCATACCTGTAATCCCAGCACTTTGGGAGGTCAAGGTGGGCGGATCACCTCAGCTCGGAAGTTCAAGACTAGCCTGGCAACATGGTGAAACCCCATCTCCACTAAAAACACAAAAATTAGCTGGGCATGATGGTGCACACCTGTAGTCCCAGCTACTCGGGAGGCTGAGGCATGAGGTAAGAATCACTTGGGCTGGGAGGTGGAGGCTTCAGTGAGCCGAGATAACACCAGTGCACTCCTGCCTTGGTGGCAAAGGGAGACCGTGTCTCAAGAAAACAACAAGACAAAAACATAGCGGGCATGGTGCTGCATGCCTGTGACCCCAGTCATGCAGGAGGTTGAGGTGGGAGGACTGCTTGAGCCTGGGAGGTTGAGGCTGCAGTAAGCTGAGATCATACCACTACACTCCAGCCTGGGCAATAGAGTGAGACTCTGTCTCAAAAAAAAAAAAAAAAAAATGTTGGCCTCCCCACATCTCTAGATTTATCTCAGGGTCCTATTCCCCTTTCTCTGGGTTGCAACTACAGTGATATTTCTTTTCTTTCTTTTTTCTTTTTTTTGAGGCAGAGTCTCGCTCTGTCGCCCTGACTGGAGTGAAGTGGCCGGATCTCAGCTCACTGCAAGCTCCGCCTCCCAGGTTTACGCCATTCTCCTGCCTCAGCCTCCCAAGTAGCTGGGACTACAGGCGCCCGCCACCTCGCCCGGCTAGTTTTTGTATTTTTAGTAGAGACGGGGTTTCACCGTGTTAGCCAGGATGGTCTCGATCTCCTGACCTCGTGATCCGCCTGTCTCGGCCTCCCAAAGTGCTGGGATTACAGGCTTGAGCCACCGCGCCCGGCCTACAGTGATTTTTCGTACGCATTGTTCTCCCTCCCTTCTGAGAACTCCTGTACATGCTGATCCCCCGCCTGCAATGCTCTCCCCACTTAGATAACTCTCAGCCTTCAGATCCCAATTCAAACAGGGCTACTCCAAGGATACTTTACTTGACCCATTTCCAGACAGGTTTTCTTAGCACAATGTGCTTGTCCTCAATAGAATGTACTAAGTCATTATTACCTGTCTTTGCCACTAGACTATGGACACAATAAGGAAGAAAACCTTATCCATCTTGTTTAACACTGTTTCCTCAGCACATAGCACAGCGCCTGGCACAGAGTAGGTGCTCAATAAGTGTTTGCTGCGTTTGTGAATCCTAAGCACAATGCTAGGTACTGGGCCCAAGAGGGCAGAGAGGAGCAAAGAGAACCACAGGCAACCGCAACAGGGGGGCACCTTAGACCTTTGAGCCTATAAAATTAACACCAAAGAAATTTAAAATATCCTGGAAAAAAAAACTTTTCTGAAGCTTTTTATTTTAACTTTTAAAAACTGAAATATAATTTATATACAATAAAATGAAAAAATATTACATGTATACCTAATAATTTTTTTGCCTACATTCCTGTGTTACCAACACCTAGATCAAGTTATAGATCTATCAACCCAGAAAGTTCTCTTTTGTTCTCTTTTATATGTTCCCTTCCAATAAATACCTGCTCCCCCAAATGTAACCATTATTCTGACTTCTAGCACCGTAGATTAACTTTGACAGTTCTTGATCTCCATAGAAACAGAACCATACAGTTTGTACTTTTGTGTTAGCCTGGAAATCTGACATAGCCAAAGAATGATTTTTTGGATAAAGATACAATGAATGAATGACTTGATTAATTTACCTGAAAGATTGAATGAAAAGCTCTGGCTACTTCCTCCTGTAGACGCAGAGGTCCTGACAACAGCCAGCCCAGAGGCTGAGAAGACCTCATTGACATACTTCAAACCCACAAAGACTTCTAGAGGTAAGAAAGCTCTGGAAGATTCCAGAAACTCTGCAATAAGACTGGGTGCTACGGCTCACACCTGTAATTCCAGCACTTTGGGAGGCCAAGGAAGGAGGATTGCTTGAGTCCAGGAAGTTCGAGACCAGCCTAGGCAACATAGTAAGACTTCGTCTCCACAAAAAATTAAAAAATTAGCTGGCCATGGTCATGTGTGCCCGTAATCCCAACTACTCATGAGACTGAGGTGGAAGGATCACTTGAGCCTGGGAATTGGAGGCTACAGTGAGCCAAGATCATATCACTGCTCTCCAGCCTGGGTGACAGAGTAAGACCCTGTCTCAAAAAAAAAACAAAGGCAAAGGACTTGAATAGACATTTCTTCAAAGAAGATATACAAATGACTAATAAGCACGCAAAAAGATGTTCGATCTCTGTAGTCATTAAGGAAATGCAAATCAAAACCATAATGAGATACCACTTCATACCCATCTTATTTATTTATTTATTTATTTATTTATTTATTTATTTATTTATTTATTTATTGAGACAGAATCTCAGCCGCCCAGCCTGGAGTGCAGTGGTGTGATCTCAGCTCACTGCAACCTCTGCCTCCCAGGTTCAAGCAATTCTTGTGCCTCAGCCTCTAAAGTAGCTGGAATTACAGGCGCGCGCCACCATGGCCAGCTAATTTTTGTATTTTTAGTAGAGACAGAGTTTCGCCATGTTGCCCAGGCTGGTCTCAAACTCCCCTGAGCTCAGGCAATCCGCCTGCCTCGGCCTCCCAATGTGTTAGGATTACAGGCATAAGCCACGGCGCCCAGCCGCTGTTATTTTTTTAAAAGGCAAAAAATAACAAGTTTTGGCAAGGATGTGGAGAAATTAGGACTTTTATGCATTGCTGGTGGGAATGTATTTTGTTTTTGTTCTTTGTTTTTCTTTGAGACAGAGTCTCACTCTGTCATCCAGGCTGGAGTGCAGTGGTGCAATCTCAGCTCACTGCAACCTCTGCCTTCCGGGTTCAATCAATTCTCATACCCCAGCCTCTAGAGTAGCTGGGATTACAGGCATGAGCCACCATGCCCAGCTAATCTTTGCATTTTTTGTAGAGACGAGGTTTCACGCTGTTGCCCAGGCTAGTCTCCAACTCCTGGGCTCAAGTGTTCCACCTGCCTTGGCCTCCCAAAATCCTGAGATTACAGGCGTGAGCCACCACGCTCAGACAGGAATGTAAATTGATGCAGCCATGGTGGAAAACAGTTTGGCATTTCCTCAAAAAGTGAAACATAGGCGCCCCCATAATCCCAGCTACTTGGGAGGCTAGGGCAGGAGGATCACTTGAACCCAGGAGTTTGAGTCAAACCTGGGCAACATAGCAAGACCCAGTCTCAAGGAAAAAATAAGTTAAACATAGGATTACCCTATGAGCCAGTAATTCCACTTCTGGATATTTATCCAAAGTAAGTGAAATCACATTAGTACCACTGTACTCCAGCCTGGGTGACAGATGAGACCCTGTCTCAAAGTTTAAAAATAAATAAATAAACAAGCCAGGTGTGGCAGCACATACCTGTGGTCCCAGCTACCCAGGAGGCTGAGGCGGGAGGATCAGTTGAGCCTAGGAGGTTGAGGCTGCAGGGAGCCATGTTTCCATTCCTGCATTCCTGCCTGGGTGATGGAGCAAACCCCTGTTTCAAAATAAAATTTAAAAAATAAAAAAGAAGTGAAAGCAGAGTTTCAAAGAGATATTTGTGCACCCCTGTTCAAAGCAGCATTGTTCACAATAACCAACATGTAGAAGCAACCCACATATCTATGGACAGTTAAATAGGTAAGCAAAATGTGGTCTATACATACAATGGAACATCGCTTAGCCTTCATAAAGGAAGGAAATTCTGACACAACGTACAACATGGATGAACCTTGAAGACATTACGCTAAGTGAAATAAGTCAATCACAAAAGGACAAATATTGTATGATTCCTCCTATATGAGGTTCCTAAAGATGCCAAATTCATAAAGACAGAAAGTAGAGTGGTTGCCAACGGCTAGAGGGAGAGGGAATGGGAAGTCTGTGTTCAATGGGCACGAAGTTTCAGTTGGGAAAAACAAAAAAGTTCTGGAGGTAGATGGTGGTGATGGTTGCATGTGAATATACTTAATGCCACCAAATTATATGCTTAAAAATGGTTAAAATGGCAAATTTTATGTTATATGCATTTTACTATACACACATACACAAAAGATTCCAGAGCCACTATCCTAATTTTTTCACCTTGTTGTCCCTGTCCTTAAGCCAAGGGTCATGGGTATTCCTGGGATCTGCAAGAATGCAAGATGCTGAGAAGACAGGGGCCCATTGGGCACCTGCAGATCCTGTAGGTAAAAATAGTAGGAGCCTAGGCAACACAAATACTTGTTGCCTGCAGGCAGGCAGCAAAGGAACAAAAACAGGCCATGAACTAGCAGATAGTATAGCATAATGATTACAATATTGGGCTCTGAAGCCGAAACACCCAAGTTCAGATTCTAGCTCTGCCATTTATTAGGTATGTGATCTTGGGCAAATCCAACTTCTATGTTATACAGATAAAGAAACTGCAACCAGGAAGAGATAAATGACTTGTCCAACAGGTCCAAAGTATTTTCTCCTTTATATTGTTTAAAAATCTTTACATGGCTTTTGTTTCGTTTTGTGTCCCCAGTAGACTGTAAGCTCCCCAAGGAAGCTATGTTTGTAATAGCATCACTTGAAATGTAACTTCTTTGTGCTTCAGTTGCCTCACCTGTGGGATGCAGAGAATAAGGGCTCCTACCCCATAAGGTTGTCAAGCATATTAATGAATTTATACCTAGAAATGTTTAGGAGAAACCTTAGTGCACGTGATAGTCTCAACAAGCAATAGATTAAGAGAGGCTTCTGAAGAGGTGATCAGGCTATTTCATAAAATGTTTTGAGCAAGAAAAACAGTCCTAAAACATCCAGGATTGTTCTAGATTTGGACTAGAGTGAAGAAAATCAATTGTTCTTTGATAATTTGATTTGTATTTATTGGACTTCTACTTTCATGTATGTCTAAATAGGCTTAAGCTTTGCAGTGATAAGACTGACAGTGAATACTTCAATGATGTGTTTAAGAAAAACAGTAACAAAACAGGGGAAAAGAAGAAAGAGCAAAACCACCTAGAAAGTGTCTACATTTTACTGTCTGCAGGGTTCATCACAACAGTGCCAAATGACAGACTTAACACATTTAGTTGGATGAATTTTGCCCTGAAGAAGGATATCACTTTTTTTTTGACAGTTTATTTATTCATCTACCTTCTCATCTTCCTCCTCATCTTCTTCATCTTCCATCTTTTCCCAGGCAACTTTAGCAGGACCTTTTGCACCATCCAACTTTCCTTTCGACTTGTAGTCAGCAACATCCTTCTCATACTTCATCAGCTTTGCCACCTTAGTGACGTAAGGCTGCTTTTCACTGTCATTTAAGTTCTTCCACATCTCACCCAGCTTTTTTGCCACATCTCCAATAGAGATGCCGGGGTTTGTGGATTTCATCTTGGGGTGGAATTCTGAACAGAACAGGAAGAATCCAGACAGTGGCCTTTTGGGGGCATTAGGATCGTTCTTCTTGCCTCCCTTAGCTGGTCCATAATCCTTCATTTCTGTATCATAGTGCACTTTATCTGCCTTTGCCATTTAACCAAATTTAGACTTCTCTCTCTTCTTCTTCTTTTTTTTTTTTTCCTGAGACGGAGTATTGCTCTTGTTGCCCAGGCTGGAGTGCAATGGCACGATCTCAGCTCACTGCAACCTCTGCGTCTTGGGTTCAAGCCATTCTCCTGCCTCAGCCTCCCCAGCAGCTGGGATTACAGGCACCCACCAATACGCCCAGCTAATTTTTTGTATTTTTAGTAGAGACGGGGTTTCACCATGTTGGCCAGGCTGGTCTCTAACTCCTTACCTCAGGTGATCCACCCACCTCACCCTCCCAAAGTGCTGAGATTACAGGCATAAGCTGCTGTGCCTGGCCTAGACTTATCTTTCCCAGACATTGTCTTCTACCTCTTACTGCACTTTTTGGAAAATTCTGCAAAATTGACAGGGACCTCTGGGTTTTTCTTATGTTCTTCTCTGCACATCTGTACAAAGAAGGCAAAAGCAGACATCTTGCCCCTTGGTTTCCTGGGGTTACCATTAGCCATCCTGACTGTATTGTTCACTAGTCTTGAAGGATATCACTTTTAAGTGGACACCATTCACATGATATTGTAATTTGTAAATTTATTATGATAATTTACCAGTAGATGGCAGTAAAATGCCTTGTTATTACAGAATCCATTCATTGTAACAATTTTCAGACATGGAAATAAAATGCCTTGAGAAGGGGGTCACTTCAGCTTTGCATAAAGACATACTACGGCGAGGCACAGTGGCTCATGCCTGTGAACCCAGCACTTTGGGAGGTGGAGGTAGGTGAATTGCATGAGTCCAGGAATTAAGAGACCAGCCAGGGCAACATGGCAAAACCCCATCTCTACAAAAAAATACGAAAATTAGCCAATCGTGGTGGTGCATCATGCCTGTAGCCCCAGCTCCATGTGAGGCTGAGATGGGAGGATCACTTGAGCCCGGGAAGCAGAGGTTGCAGTGAGCCAAGATCGCACCACTGCACTCCAGCCTGGATAACAGAGTGAGACTCCATTTAAAAAAAAAAAAAAGTAGGGGGCTTACTATGGGCAAGCCATGGCTTGCTCTTCAGGAAAAAAAAATATTGAAAAAATAGAAGAAATAGAGTAATCATTACACAATTTTAAAAAATGGAAGATTATCAAGTGACCACTTACACACACACAAAGGTGGGGGTGGAAGAGAAAAATATCTGTTTTCAAAAATATTCTGAAATTGTAAAGCTTTTCATTAGAGTATAATATAAAGACATAAAAGTACAGAAATCATAAGTATAAAGCCTGATGAATTTCCACAAAGCCAACACACATGTCTAACAAGCACTCAAATCAAGAAATAGAACATTCAGCCCCAAAGAAGCCCCTTCTAGTCATTACCCACAGCCTCCAAGGGTAAACAGTATTTTGACTTCTAACTCCATAGATTAGTCTCACCAGGAGTTAAACTTATAGATTCATCTACATTGTTGCATGTAGTTGTAGCATGTTCATTTTCATTGCTGGGTAGCATCTCATTATTTATTTTTTATTTTTTTGAGACAGAGTCTTGCTCTGTCACCCAGGCTGGAGCACAGTGTCGCAATCACAGGTCACTGCAGCCTTAACCTCTCAGGCTCAAGTAATCCTTCTGCCTCAGTCTCCCTAGTAGCTAGGACCACAGGCGCATGCCGCCACACCACGCTAATTTTTGTATTTTTTGTAGAGACGGGGTTTCACCATGTTGCCCAGCTTGGTCTCAAACTCCTGGGCTCAAGTGATCCTCCCACCTCTGAGTGCTGGGATTACAGATGTGAGCCACCACACCTGGTCAGCATTTTATTGTTTGAATACACCATAATTTATCCATTCTACTGTTAATGGGCATGTGGGTTTCCACTTAGGAGCTATTTTATTTTATTTTTTAGAGATGGAGTCTTGCTCTGTCGCCCAGGCTGGAGTACAATAGTGCAATCTCGGCTTACTGCAACTTTTGCCTTCTGGATTCAGGCAATTCTCTGACCTCAGCCTCCCGTGTAGCTAGGACTACAGGTGTATGCCACCACGGCCGGTTAATTTCTTTTGTATTTTTTAGTAGAGACAAGGTTTCACTGTGTTGCCCGGGCTGGTCTTGAACTCCTGAGCTCAGGCAATTTGCCTGCCTTGGCCTCCCAAAGTGCTAGGATTACAGGCATGAGCCACCACACCTGGTCAGAACTTTTTTGTTTTGTTTTTCTTTTTTTTTTTTTTTGAGACAGAGTTTTGCTCTTGTTGCCCAGGCTGGAGTGCAATGGCGTGATCTCGGCTCATTGCGACCTCCACCCTGGGTTCAAACAATTCTCCTACCTTAGCCTCCCAAGTAGGTTGGATCACAGGCACCCGCCACCGTGCCTGGCTAATTTTTTGTATTTTTAGTAGAGACGGGATTTCTCCATGGTGATCAGGCTGGGCTCAAACTCCCGACCCCAGGTGATCCACCTGCCTTGGCCTCCCAAAGTGCTGGAATTATAGGCTTGAGCCACCACACCCAGGCCAGAGTTATTTTAAATTTTACTACTATGAACATTCTTGTACAGGTCTTTGGATGAACATGTGTACAATTTTTTGCTGGATAAAAACCTAGGACTAGGATTGCTGGATCATAGAGTTGCATTCAGCTCTTAGCTGATATTACCAAATCCTATGTCTTTTTTAAAACAGCTTTATTGACAGGCTGGGCGCGGTGACTCACGCTTGTAATCCAAGCACCTTTGCAGTCTGAGGCAGGTGGATCACCTGAGGTCAGGAGTTCAGACCAGCTTGGCCAACATGGTGAAACCTCATCTCTACTAAAAATACAAAGATTAGCTGGGCATGGTGGTGGGTGCCTGTAATCCCAGCTACTCAGGAGATTGAGGCAGGAGAATTGCTTGAACCTGGGAGGTGGAGGTTGCAGTTAGCTGAGATCCCGCCATTCCACACCAGCCTGGGTGACAAGAGTGAAACTCTGTCTCAAAACAAAAAACAAAAACAAACAAAAAACAATTTTCCCGAACAAAACAAAACAAAAAGCAACTTTATTGAAATATAATTGACATACCATACAATTTACTCATTTAAAGTGTGTAATTCAGCCGGGTGTATGGCTGAAGCCTGTGATCCCAGCACTCTGGGGGGCTGAGTCAGTCAGATCGCATATGTCCAGGAGTTCAAGACCAGCCTGGGTGACATGGTGAAACCCCATTTCTACCAAAAATACAAAAATTAGCTGAATGTGGTGGTGTATGCCTGCAGTCCCAGCTATTGTGGAGACTGAGGTAGGAGGATCGCTTGAGCCCAGGAGGCAGAGTTTGCAGTGAGCTGAGATTATGCTACTGTACTCCAGCCTGGGCGACAAAGCCAGACCCTGTCTCAAAAAAAAAAAAAAAAAGTGTAATTCTGTGGTATTTAGTATAGTCACAGATATGTGCAACCGTCACCACAGTCAATTTTAGAACATTTTCATTGCCTCAGAAGAAACTCCATACTCTTTAGATATCTCCTTCTCCCCAACTCCCCCATTCCCTCAGCCCTAAGGAATCACCAGTTGACTTTCTGTCTCTATCAGTTTGCCTGTTATGGATATTTCATATAAATGGAATCATATGTGACCTTTTAGCTTCTCTCACTTGGCACAATGTTTTCAAGGTTCATCCATATTGTAGCATGTATCAGTATCAGTACTTCATTCTTTTTCATAGCTGAATAATATAATATGTATTATTGTATGAATATACCACATTTTGTTATCTTTTTGTCCATTGATGGACATTTGGGTTGTTTTTTACCTTTTGGGATTGTGAATAGTGCTGCTATGAACATTCATGTACACGTTTTTCTTTCAACACCTGTTTTCAGTGATTTGGGGTTTATGCCTGGGAATGGTGTTGCTGGGTCATTTGGTAATTTGGTTTGTCTTATTAAAGAAATGCCAAACTGTTTTCCGTAGCTGCTATACCATTTTACATTTCTACCAATAATGTATGAAGACTCTAGTTTTTCACATCCTGAGCAACACTTGTTATTTCCTTTTTCAAAAATTATTGTTGTAGGGGCACAGTGGCTCACACCTGTAGTCCCAGCACTTTGTGTGGCTGAGGCAGGAGGACTGCTTGAGGCCAGGAGTTTGAGACCAGCCTGAGCCACACAGTAAGACTCCATCTCTATTTAAATAAAAGATAAAAAAAATTTTAATAAACAAAAAATAAAAATAATATTTATGGCCAGTCTAATTGTTGTGAAGTGGTATCTCATGGTGATCTTGACCTGTTTTAATCTACATTTCCTTAGTGATTATGATATTCAGCATCTTATCATAGACTTATCTTTGAAGAAATGTCTGTTGAAACCCAGGCATGGTGGCTCACACCTATAATCCCAGCACTTTGGGAAGCCAAGATGGGAGGATTGCTTGAGTCCAGGAGTTCAAGACCAGGCTGGGCAACATGGCAAAACCCCATCTGTACAAAAAATGCAAAAATTAGCTGGGCGTGGTGACATGTACTTGTAGTCCCAGCTACAAAGGGCACTGAGGTGGGAGAATCTCTTGAACCTGAGAGGTGCAGGTAGCAGTGAGCCAAGATGGTGCCAGTGCACTCTATCCTGGGTGACAGAGTGAGACTCTGTCTCAGAAAAAAAAAAAGAAGTGTCTTTTTTGTTTTGTTTTGTTTTGAGGCGGGGCTTCACTCCTATCACTCAGGCTGGAGCACGAGATCAATTCACTGCAGCCTTGATCTCCTGGGTTCAAGGGATCTTCCTGCCTCAGCCTCCCAAGTAGCTGGGACTACAGGCACATGTCACTGCACCCAACTAAGTTTTTATATTTTTGGTATATACGGGGCTTCACTATTTTGCCTAGGCTGGTCTTGAACTCCTGGACTCAAGCGATCTGCCCGCCTTGGCCTCCCAAAGTATTGGGATCACAGACATGAGCCACTGTGCCCTGCCAAGAAATGTCTACTGAAGTCCTTTACCCATATTTTAATTGAGTTGCTTGTCTTTATGTTGTTGAACTCTAAGTGTTTTTAATATATTCTGGGTACTATATAAAGTATTCAGGTCAGATATATGATGGCAAATATTTTTCGCATTTTTGGACTGTCTTTTCACTCAATATTGTCCTTTTATGTACAAAACTTTTTAATTTCGATGAAGTCCAATTATCTATGTTTGCTTTTGTCACTGTGCTTTCAGTGCCATATCTAAGAAACCATTGCCAAATTCAAGGTATGAGGATTTACCCCTATGTTTCCTTCTAAGAGTTTTCTAAGAGTTTTATAGTTTTAACTCTTATATTTGGGTCTTTGATCCATTTTGAGTTTTTTGTATGTGGTGTGAGGTAAGGTTCAAACTTCATTTCGTGTATGTGAGTATGTTAAAGAGAATATTCCTTCTTCATTGAATGATCTTGGCATGCTAGTTGAGATCAATTGGCCGTAGATATATTGATTTATTTCTGGATTATCAATTATGTTCCATTGATAATGTTTATCCTTATACCTACCACACTGTTTTGATTACTTTGTAGTAAGTTTTAAAATCGGGAAATGTGTGTTCTCCAACATTGTTCTTTTTCAAGATTGTTTTGGCTATTCTGAGTCCCTTACAATTAATTCTATATGAATTTTAGGATCATCCATATTCATTTCTGCAAAAAAGTGCTGCTGGAATTTCGATACAGATTGCATTGAATCTGTAGATCAATTGGGAAGTATTGGCATCTTAACAAAATTGAATCTTTCGGTTCATAAACACGGAATGTCTTTACATTTATTTAGGTCTCCTTTCATTTCTTTCAACAATGTTTTGTAGTTTTAAGTTTTATACTTCTTTTATACAATTTATTCCTAAATATTTTATTCTTTTTGATGCTTCAGTAAATGGAACTTTCTTTCTTTTTTCTTTTTCTTTTTTTGTTTAAGGGTCTCACTCTAATGCCCAGGCTAGAGTGCAGTGACGCCATCTTGGTTCACTGCAACCCACCTCCTGGCCTCAACCTATTCTCCCACCTCAGCCTCCTGAGGAGCTGGGACTACAGGCACACACCACCACTGTCAGTTAATTTTTGTAGAGACAAAACTTTGTTTTGTAGAAACAAAGTTTCACCATGTTGCCCAGGCTGGTCTCCAACTCCTAGGCTCCAGCAATCCTCCAGCCTTAGCCTCCCAAAGTGTTGCCATTCCGGGTGGGAGCCACTGTGCCTGGCCAGAATTATTTTCTTCATTTCATTTACAGGTTGTTTATTGCAAGTGTACAAAAACTTTATACTGATTTTATACTGATCTTGTATTAGTAATCTTGCTGAACTCCTTTGTTAGCTGTCATTGTTTTCATTGATTTATTAGGATTTTCTGTGTACAAGAGCATGCCATCTGCAAATAAAAATAGTTTTACTTTTTACTTTCCAATCTGGAGGCCTTTTATTTCTGTATCTTGCCTAACTGCCCTGACTAAAACATCCGGTACAATATTGAATAGAAGTAGCAAGAATGGGTATGCTCTAATCTTAGTGGGAAAGCATCCAATCTTTAACTATTAACTATGATGTTAACTGAGGGTTTTTCATATTTGCCTTTTATCATGTTGAGGAGGTTCTCTTCTATTCCTAGTTTGCTGAGTGTTTTTTGTTTGTTTGTTATCATGAAGGGGTGTTGGATTTTGTCAGATGCCTTTTCTGCATCTATTGAGATGACCATGTGGTTTTTGTTTTTTATTCTACCAAAAAAAATAATGCAATACTTGAGTTTTGAATAGTAAACCAAGCTTGAATTTCTGGAATGTATCGCACCAAGGCAGTGTATACTTCTTTTTATATGTTGTTGGCTAGTATTTTGTTGAGTATTTTTGCATCCATGTTCATAAAAAAATATTGGTCTGTAGTTTTCTTATGTGTTTGTTGGATTTTAATTTCAAGGTAAAACTAGTCTCAGAATAAACTAGAAGGCGTTTCTTCCTCTTCTATTTATGGAAAGTTTTTTTATAGAATTGGTATTAATTTTTTAAATGTTTCGTAGAAATCACTAGTGAGGTCATCTGAGACCCGGGCTTTTCTTTGTAAGTAGTTTGCTTTTTAGTATATATTACTAATCTCTTTATTTGTTATACATCTCCTCAGATTGTCTATTTCTTCTTGAGTCAGTTTTGGTATGTGTCTTTCTAGGAAATTTTACGTTTCATCTAAGTTATCTGATTTATTAACGTACAATTGTTTATAGTATTTCTTTTTTTTTTTGAGATGGAGTCTCGCTCTGTCACCCAGGCTGGAGTGCAGTGGCCGGATCTCAGCTCACTGCAAGCTCCGCCTCCTGGGTTCACGCCATTCTCCTGCCTCAGCCTCCCGAGTAGTTGGGACTACAGGCGCCGCCACCTCGCCCAGCTAGTTTTTTGTATTTTTAGTAGAGATGGGGTTTCACCGTGTTAGCCAGGATGGTCTCGATCTCCTGACCTCGTGATCCGCCCGTCTCGGCCTCCCAAAGTGCTGGGATTACAGGCTTGAGCCACCGTGCCCGGCCTGTTCATAGTATTTCTTTACAATCCTTTTTTATTTCTGTAAGATTGTAAGTACTGTCCCATCTTTAATTTCTGATTCTAGTAATTTGAGTCTTCTTTTTTTTCTTGATCAATCTAGGATGGGTTTGTCAATTTTATTGATTTTTTCAAAGATCCAGGGTTTGATTTTATTGATTTTCTCTATTGTTTTTCTATTCTCTATTTCACTAATCTCTGCTCCAATTTATCGTATTTTGGTATGGCAGCCCAAATGAACTAAGACACTCTGTCACTTGAAAGACAGCCTGGGAGAGTTGGTATGACTACAGGCATGGCTTAAGCACCTAAAGATATCAGGACACAGATCACCCAAACATCCATCAAAAGGAAACTAGTTAAACCCTTCAGTGAATTACGATGCATTATTATAAATAATGAAGTGGATCCATATATATTAACAGGGGAAAATGCCCATGCTATATTGGTTTTTTTTTTTTTTTTTTTTTTTTTTTTTTTTTTTTTTTTGAGACGGAGTCTCGCTCTGTTGCCCAGGCTGGAGTGCAGTGGCCGGATCTCAGCTCACTGCAAGCTCCGCCTCCCGGGTTTACGCCATTCTCCTGCCTCAGCCTCCTGAGTAGCTGGGACTACAGGCGCCTGCCACCTCGCCCGGCTAGTTTTTTGTATTTTTAGTAGAGATGGGGTTTCACCGTGTTAGCCAGGATGGTCTCGAACTCCTGACCTCGTGATCCACCCGTCTCGGCCTCCCAAAGTGCTGGGATTACAGGCTTGAGCCACCGCGCCCGGCCTGGTATATTTTTTAAAAAGGAAATTGTAGACAGTGTGAAAATATAGTGCCATTTTAACTTTTTAAACAGAATATATGTTAATGTACAGAAAAAAGTTGGAGGAATGTGTATTAAATTATTGATAGTGAGATTTTTGGAAAGTTTGGATTTTGAGGGGGTGGATTACAGATATACATTATATATCTATAAAGTGTTTGATATTTGAAAAACTGTTACATCCGCAATCCAATAAAATAATTTAAACATTTTTAAAGAAGTGGCCAGGCACAGTGGCTCATGCCTATAATCCCAGCACTTTGGGAGGCCAAGGCAGGAGAATCACTTGAGGCCAGGAGTTCAAGATCAGCCTGGGCTGTTAGTGAGACCCTTGTTTCTACAAAAAATGAAATATCAGCCAGGTGTGGTTGTGTACGCCTGTAGTCCCAGCCACTTGGGAGACCAAGGCAGGAGGATTGCTTGACCAAGAAAGTTGAGGCTACAGTGAACAGGGATTGCACCACTGCACTCCAGCCTGGGTGGCAGAGTAAGACCCTATCTCTAAAAAAAAAAAAAAGAAAGGAAAGAAAGGAAAGAAGGAAGGGGAGGGAAGGGAAGGGAAAGAAGGGGAAAGGAAGGGAGGGAAGGAAGGAAGAAAGAGAAAGAAGGAAAGAGAAAGAGAAAGAGAGAGTGAGACAGAGGGGAAGGGAAGGGCAGGGGGAAGGGAGAGGGAGGAGGGGAGGGGAAGGGAGAGAGAGGAGGGGAGGGGGAAGGGGGGGGGAGGGGGGGAGGGGGAAGGGAAGGGAGAGGGAAGGGAAGGGAAGGGAAACAGTCTATGGAGTCAGATTGCTTTTGAATCATGGATCTGTGAAATGAGGGGAAGGAAAGAAGGGAGAAAAGAAAAGATAAAAGAGAAAGGTAGGAAGGAAGGAAAGGAAAAGAAGAAAGAAAGAGAGACATAGTCTATGGAGTCAAACAGATTGCTTTTGAATCATGCATCTGCCAACTACCAGCTGGGTGATCTCTGGTAAGTTACTTCATGTTTCTCATGTCACAATTTTTTCATCAATAAAACGAGGAATTAATACCAGCCTCATAAGAATGATCTACCTACCTTACCAGTTTCATCTCATCCCATCATCCCCTCGGGGTGCTCTAGTGTAGGGGTCAGCACACTACTGCTCTTATGGCAGTAAGGGTCTATTTCTAGAAAATAAAGTTCTGGCTGGGTGAGGTGGCTCACACCTATAGTCCCAGCACTTTGGGAGGCCGAGGTGGGCGGATCACGAGGTCAGGAAATCAAGACCATCCTGGCTAACATGGTGAAACCCTGTCTCTACTAAAAAGACACAGAAAAAAAAAAAAATTAACCAGGCTTGGTGGCAGGCACCTGTAGTCCCAGCTATTTCCGTAGGCTGAGGTAGAAGAATGGCCTGAACCCGGGAGGCGGAGCTTGCAGATCACACCACTGCACTCCAGTCTGGGTGACAGAGCAAGACTCTGTCTGAAAAGAAAAGAAAAGAAAGAAGAAAAAAGAAAAGAAAAGAAAAGGAAAGGAAAGGAAAGGAAAGGAAAGGAAAGGAAAGAAAAGAAAAGAAAAGAAAAGAAAAGAGAAAAGAAAAGAAAAGAAGAGTTCTATTGGAACACATCCACAGCCATCAGGATGTTGTCTTACACATTGTCTATGGCTGCTTTTGCACTTCAGCAACAAAGTTGAGTAATTACTACAGGAACCATATGACCTACAAAGCCTAAAATACTTACTCTCTGGCCCTTTGTAGGAAAACTCTGCCAACCCCTGCTCTAGGAAGAATATACAGGCCTTCTTCCACCTCCTAAAAGATGACACATTCCTTCTCACCACAATACCTTTGAACATACTGTTCCCTTTGCTAGAATGACATTTCCATATCCCATATCTAATCCTTTCCTGTCAATCCTATTCATCCTCATGACCTTCTCAGGGAGGCTTTTGCAGATCCTCAAATTAGATTAACTTTCTTCTTTTTTTTTTTTTTGAGACGGAGTCTTGCTCTGTCTCCCAGGCCAGAGTGCAGTGGCCGGATCTCGGCTCACTGCAAGCTCCGCCTCCCGGGTTTACGCCATTCTCCTGCCTCAGCCTCCCGAGTAGCTGGGACTACAGGCGCCTGCCACCTCGCCCGGCTAGATTTTTATATTTGTTAGTAGAGACGGGGTTTCACCGTGTTAGCCAGGATGGTCTCGATCTCCTGACCTCGTGATCCGCCCGTCTCGGCCTCCCAAAGTGCTGGGATTACAGGTTTGAGCCACTGCGCCCAGCCTAGATTAACTTTCTTGATATACATTATCTTAGTATCCCTCATAGAGCTTATTGTGATGGCAATTATCCGAATTATCTGTGCTCTTATTTCTTTAACGTTTGACTGCCGCTATAGACTGCAAACCCATTAAAAAATCTGTCTTGGCCAGGCGCGGTGGCTAATGCCTGTAATCCCAGCACTTTGGGAGGCTAAGGTGGGCAGATCACCTGAGGTCGGGAGTTTGAGACCAGGCTGACCAACATGGTGAAACCCCGTTTCTACCAAAAATACCAAATTAACCAGGCATGGTGGTGCATGCCTGTAATCCCAGCTACTTGGGAGGCTGAGGCAGGAGAATCACTTGAACCAGGGAGGCGGAGGTTGTGGTGAGCCGAGATCACGCCATTGCACTCCAGCCTGGGCAACAAGTACAAAACAGTAGCAAAAAAAAAAAAAAAAAAAAAAAAAAGCCTATCTTGTTCAGTGCTGAATCTCTAGTGCCTAACAAAGTACATGGAGGTACAAAGTATATGGAGGCATGAATGATATTATCTATAAAAGGTACTTATTGTCTGATATATACTATATGACATATACTTTATAACAAATAGTTCAACTAATAGGTGTGGAATTGGTTAAGAGCACAAATTCCGGGGTTGGACGTGCTGAGATGAACCCCAGTTCTTCCATTTAATAGATGAAGATGAAGAACCTTAGACAAGTCCCTTAACCTCTTTTGGCCTGTTTCCCATCTGTAAAATGGCAATAATATTAGTACCTACTTTGTGAGGCTTGTAATAAAGATTAGATGCTGTCTACTATAGTTATTACTGTTGTTATGAATTATTATTATTATTGGTGCATGTCTTAGCTGGACAGCAGATATTATTATGAGTCCTTCAATGTTGACTCCAGGTTACTCTGGAGTCGGTTACTGGGACAGGGTGAGTCGAGGTCTCCTCTCCCACTCCCACTCTCAACCCAGTTAAATATAAATTAAACCAGAGCCATAGTTATGCAACATTCTTTCTTTAATTCCCCTTTGCAAATGGAAGCCCCTGAGCTTGTCCCCACCCCCACCCCTACCCCATACCCTGGGGACCCCCAGATGCAAGGCCCCCACCTCAACCTGGTGGGAAAAGAAGAGCAACCCCTCCCTATAATGGCCCATTAAAAAATTCCTAGTCATTTAAGAAATGAGGCTGGGAATAGGAGAAAGGAATTGGAAGACAAGGCCCAGGTCAGGCCAGTCTGAAGATGTTGGGGTTGTGAGACCCTTGAGAAGGGTTTGCAAGCACATCCCTAAGCTCAGGGCCAGCATGGCTGAAGGAGGGGAGGTAACACATAGACAGTCTGATTCCTCAAGGTCCTGCCTGCCTGGTTGTGGATGCTGACACTCCTCACCATCATCACCATCACCACTGCCACCACCACCACCACCACCACCACCACCAGCGGCCTCCTGATGGAGAATTTTCCAGT
Organism: Piliocolobus tephrosceles; assembly: GCF_002776525.5. Taxonomy (NCBI): domain Eukaryota; kingdom Metazoa; phylum Chordata; class Mammalia; order Primates; family Cercopithecidae; genus Piliocolobus; species Piliocolobus tephrosceles. The sequence continues at coordinate 7,640,411 of NC_045453.1, forward strand.
TACTCTGGGATTGGGTTTGCTAAGCATCCCCTCTGGCCCCTGATCTGGGGCATCCGTGGGGTCCCCCTGAGACCAAACCTGGGAGAAGGAGGGACTCTGGGAACATGCAAAGTGGGGGAGCAGAGACCCCGCCCCACCCCGCTGCTCTACAGGATGGTGGCTCCAGCTGCATCTGGGCTCCGAGGGTCCTTAACAGCGATGATGAAGTTGTTGGTCCTTCGGCTGCCATGGACCCAGGATAAGACATCTACTTTCTCCACGTGGTGACCCCTGGCTTCCAGGAACTCAATCTCTTCCTCTGTGAACTCACCTGAAAAACCATCCCCAACATACACACATTCAGAATGTAGAGAGCACTAGTTCAAGAGTCCTACAGTCAGACCTGAGTTCTCGTCCTGGCTGCTCCACCACAGAGCTGTATGACCTTGGACAAATCACTTTACCTTGCTGAGCCTCAGTTTCCTCATGTATAAATAGGGATTATATGAGAACATGAAGTTGCAGGGACTAACAGAGATAATGCACACACAGCACTGAACCTTGCATACAGTAAGTGATCAATAATATACAGTCATTCTTAATATTGAAAACAGGACAGGCCAGGTGCAGTGGCTCATGCCTGTAATCCCAGCACTTTGGGAGGATCATTTGAGCCTAGGAGTTTGAGACTAGCCTGGGCAATATAAGAATACCCCATCTCTGCAGAAAATTTAAAAATTAGCTAAGATTGGTGGTACATGCCTGTAGTCCCAGCTACTCAGAAGGCTAAGATAGGAGGATCGCTTGACCCTGGGAGGCACAAGTTGCAGTCAAGTAAGCTGAGATTGCACCACTGCACTCCAGTATGGGCAACAGAGCAAAACCCTGTCTCAAAAAAAAAAAAAAGAAAAGAAAAGAAAAGAAAAGAACGGAAGGAAGGGAGGGAGGAAGGAAAAAAAAGAAAAAGGGGCTTTGTGGATCTTCATCTTCACCTGCCAAAGTCAAGCTGCCATCATTACTTGCCAGGATTCCTGCATAATCCACTAACTGGTCTCCCTGCTTCCAGCCCTCTCTTCCTTCCTTACTGGTCTCCCTGCTTCCAGCCCTCCCTCCCTTCCTTCCTTTTTTTTTTTTTTTGAGGCGGAGTGTTGCTCTTGTTGCCCAGGCTGGAGTGCAATGACACGATTTTGGCTCACCGCAACCTCTGCCTCCCGGGTTCAAGCGATTCTCCTGCCTCAGCCTCCCCAGTAGCTGGGATAACAGGCATGAGCCACCATGCCCGGCTAATTTTCTATTTTTTTTTAGTAGAGACGGGGTTTCTTCTTGTTGGTCAGGCTGGTCTCGAACTCCCGAGCTCAGGTGATCTGCCCACCTCGGCCTCCCAAAGTGCTTGGATTACAGGCGTGAGTCACTAGGCCGGCCGCCTGCTGTTCAAACAGCAGCCAAGGGGATCCTTTTAAACCATTAGTCAGACCTCGTCACCTCCCCTGCTCAAAGCCCTCCAACAGCTTCAACGGCTTTTAGAATAAAATCCAAAGTCCTTACCAAGGTGCCTCTAAGCCCAACATTGTTTGGGACCTTGCTCCCTCTCTAAATTCCTTCCCTCATTTCCTTCTATTCCTCACCTTGCTTAACTGTATTCCAGCCATACTGGCCTCCTTGCTGTCCCTTTAGAAGGTCAAACATGTTTCTACTTCAATGCCTTTGTACTTCCTGTTCTTTCTGTCTGGAATGCTCTCCTAGAAAGTCACATTGCTGGCCCTCTTACTTCAGTCCAGTCTTTGGCACCTCTTCAAGAATTTCCTCCACCATTACCTAAAACAGCAGTCCCTACCATCTTTACCTTGTTTGGTTTTCTTCCAAAGTACTTACTGCTACCTGTATTTGTTTATTTATTTGTTGTGTCTCCCTCCAGTAGATTATAAGCTTTTTGAAGGTAGGAACGTTGTCTTGTTTGCTATTGATCCCCAGTGCAGGGTCAGTACATAGTAAATATTGAGCAGATACTTACTAGATAGATGAACAAATCCCCATCCTGTTGGATAAGTTCAGGCCCTCATCATCTCTTGCCTGGGCCATATCCCAGCTGCTTCTCATATGTCCCTGACTTAAATTCTCCTCCCCTCAATCTACCTCCCCTAAATAAGACAAATCAGGTCATGTGTCTCCCCTTCTCAATTGGATAATCTTAAGGCTGACCTCCGTGATAAGCCCTGTAACTCCACATCATACCGCTTCTCAATAAAGATCTAGTCTTCTTCTTTCCCTAATACGAAGGCTTTAGGCAGCTCTTGAGATGAAGACCCAATCTTGAATAGCATTAAATCACTGAATCGAAAATCTATGTCCTTTGTGGTTCACTTTCAATCGTTTTGATTATGGCAAGGAACAAGTTTCAGTCTGCTCGCTCTCGCCCAGGCTGGAGTGCAGTGGCCGGATCTCAGCTCACTGCAAGCTCCGCCTCCTGGGTTTACGCCATTCTCCTGCCTCAGCCTCCCGAGTAGCTGGGACCACAGGCGCCCGCCACCTCGCCCAGCTAGTTTTTTGTATTTTTTAGTGGAGACGGGGTTTCACCGTGTTAGCCAGGGTGGTCTCTATCTCCTGACTTCGTGATCCGCCTGTCTCGGCCTCCCAAAGTGCTGGGATTACAGGCTTGAGCCACTGCGCCCGGCCCCTAATCTCCTTTAATGGAGAAAGCAGTCTCAGAGCCTTCCATGGGCAACAATATTTAACTAAAAACTACACGTATGTATTTGTGTAGCTAACAAATAGATGGTAGCTATTTATCATCTATTTGTGGCCTCCAGCACTTCAGGAGGCCGAGGCAGGTAGATTACTTGAGGTCAGGAGTTCGAGACCAGCCTGGCCAACATGGGGAAACCCCATCTCTACAAAAATGCAAAAATTAGCCGGCTGTGGTGGCATGTGCACCTGTAATCCCAGCTGCTAGAGAGGCTGAGGCATGAGAATCGCTTGAACCCAGGAGGCAGAGGTTGAAGTGTGCTGAGATTGCACCACTGTACTCTAGCCTGGGTGACAGAGTGAGACTCTATCTCAAAAAAAAAAAAAAAAAAAAGTAAAATACATTTAGGCTAAAAAGGAAGTTCATTTATAGAGACATGTTATGTATATAATGGTTTAGATGGTGTGCAAATGTGGCAAAAGTCACAAAGGTGCTGGGTAAATTCAGAACTCTGGGAAACAACAGCTAGCCTCCCGACTGCTCTCTGAGTCATTCGTTCTGGTTTTTGCCGAGGCTGTTCCTCCTGTCCAGAATGTCCTTTACCTCCACATGCCAAATTCCTACTCATACTTCAAGGCCTAGCTACTTGTTGCCTCCTCCATAAAGCCTCCCCAGGGCCTCAGGTGGATGAACTTTCCCTTCACCAGGCCCCCACTCCTATGCCTCCATCTTACACTAAGGCCCTGAAGGGAGGACTGGGCTGAGCTCAAATAACTTAGCAGAGAGCCTCACGTCCAACAGAGACCAGCAGATATTTGTTGAACAAAATTCAGTTTCAAGGACGTGGCCTTGTCATCTATCAGCTGGGATCCAAGTGTCGCTGGCCAACTACAGGATGTGATTGTTGAAGATCGCAGTCTCTGCTTCTAACGTGATTCAGTCCAGCAGATATCAAGAGCTGTGCGGTAAAGAATAGTCTTTGGTATCAGCCAGGTGTATGTCCTAATTGAAGTTCTGCCACTTAGTGGTTGATCTTTGACTAGTTTATAACTTCTGTGAGCCTCAGTTTCTTCCTCTATAGAATGGGGATAATAATATTGAACAGGCAAGGACTGTGTCTCAATCAATTCTGTATTCTTTTGGACTAGTGTCATATTAATATATTGTTATAATAAAAACTCTTCAAAGGTGCACACACTTTCCTGTTTATAAAATTCAGCTGTGCCAAAATTAAGCCCTTAGGTGAAAGTCCATCTCCTCACCATAAGGTCCATGATCTGGCGCCTGCCTGCTGGCCTCTCTGATCTAATTTCATCCTTGCTTACTTTGGTCTCCTTTTTATTCCTCGAACCAGCAAGCCCATTCCTGCCCTGAGTCCTTTGTACTTGCTCCCCTGACCTACACAGCTCTGCACCAGTTCTTTGTACAGTGGGCTCTCTCTTACTCTTTTTTTTTTTTTTTTCTTAGGAGACAGGGTCTCACTCTGTTACCTAGGCTGTAGGGCAGTGGTGTGATCTCGGCTCACTGTAACCTCTGCCTCCCTGGTTCAGGCAATTCTCCTGCTTCAGCCTCCCGAGTAGCTAGAACCACAGGCACGCACCATGCCTGGCTAATTTAAAAATTTTATAGAGACAGGGGTCTCACTATGTTACCCAGGCTGCTCTTGAACTCCTGGCCTCAAGCGATCCTCCCACCTCAGCCTGAGATTATAGGTCTGAGCCACTGCACCCAGTTTCTTTCTCACTCTTTAGATCTCAGCTTAAATATCACCAAAGAGAAGCCTTCCTTGATCATTGAGTCAGTCCTATTATGTCACCCTGCTCTGACTGTTGGCAGAGCACTTATTTGTCTCATATTTCTTTGATGACTTATTTTCCTGTTTGCCTGTAAATGCAGTCTCCCCAGCACCTAGGATGATGCCTAGAAAACAGTAGGTGTTCAATACAAACTGTTGAGTAAATGAAGGTTTGAAGAATGAACAACTGTGTCTTATTTTACAAATGAGAAAACTGAGGCTCAGAGTTGAGACATGGATTTCCCAAGGCCACACGACCAGGAAATGGCAAGACTGGTTCCAATCCCCAGATCGTCTACTGCTCCAATAGGAATCTGCCAAATAAAACCAAACTTCACTGGCAATTGGTGCTGGTTGAGGCACAGGCACCCTTGGGAGGAGTTCTTTCTCTACCGGTCCCTGTGCCCGCCCCAAGAGATCTCTCCTCTGCACTCACTGTCCACCTGCAGGAGGTTGGACTGCAGGTCCGGGTGCAGGCGGCCGCGGGCCAGGCTGTCACTCAGGTTCCGGTTCAAGGTCAGGACATTCAGCAGAACCTGTGGTAGCCAAGGAACAGAAAACTCAGGGCTGTCCCAGCGTGATGGTCCGGATTCCTCAGCTCCTACCCTTGGTCCAGGCTCCTTAGTCTTGAGAACACTTACACTGGGTGTCATCTGAGCCTCCTAACAGCCCTGGAAGACAGGCAGGCCTGTGATGACTGTTCCCATTTCACAGAGAGGGAAAGTGAAGGCCAGCAAGAGAAATTACTTACTCCAGAGTTTAGAGGAAGCCAGGGAAGATACATCACTAGAACCAAGTCTCCTTTATCTAATCCAGGGCTCCCTTTTTTTCTCTCTGGATAGGGCAAGGTTAATAGCTAGGGGTGGTCTAGGGCACAATGTGGGTGCCTTTAACTTAGTGGTTAGGAGTGTGCATAGGCTCTGGAACCAAACTGCCTCCCCACTCTTTCTAGCTGAAAGTACTTGACCTAATGTCTTAACCTCTCTGGGCTTCAGTTTCCTTATCTATAAAATAGAAATAAGGATTCTCCCCAGAACTGGGAAGGTTAAAATGGTTAACACACATAACACAGTGCCCAGCACTTACTACGAACTCTTCAAATGTTAGCTATGTTATTACTTCCATTTTAAAGATGAGGAGACTGAGGTTCAGAGTTGTTAAGTGAATGTTCCAGCATCACATGGTTACAAATTGGTAGCACTTGGGCTGGAACCCAGGAGTGTCTGATTCCAGAACTCAAGATCGTTAACTCACCACCTACCAGAATAGGTGCCTAGTATATATATCAGGTTCTCAAGCCATTCAAGGAGCCATTCTGAGATGTTCTAGGAGAGAAGCAGGTCCTTCCTTTCAAATCCCACCCTGAAGAGGCCTGGTTGTCTATTCAGATGCTGGGTAGAGGTATAATGGGACTTACGGTTAACAGAACCTAGGCCACCTAGATGCTAACCCCACTTTTCAATCTACTGACCCTGCCATTTAACCTGCAACCGGGAAAGACAGGAAGCATTGGGATTCCATTTTCACTAAGAAACTCAGAGCAGCCCGTGTCCACGTTGCCCAGGATGCACCTGGCACAAAGCAGCCTCAGCCCATGTTTGCTGCATGAGGAATGGAAACAAGCCACAGATACGACAGGCATCTGCAGTCTAGGCCACAGTTTGGCTCCTGGCTGAAAAAGGCCAACCATGGCATAAACCTCACCTGGGTCAGGCCGCTGAGGCCCCGGGCAGCTCCATTGGCCCCCAGAGCGAGGTAGGTTCCACAGAGCCCCTCCGCGGGTCGGACCACTGTGGGCAGCAGGAAAGAGAGTGGCCGCTTCCCTGGCTGCACTGAGTTCTCCTGTTGTTAGAAGACAGAGACCACAAGGGGGAGGTGGGGTAGGACAAGACCAGGAAAGGGCCACTCCACAACCCTTCCAACTGCTCTCCCTCTTCCACATCTTCCACAGGCCCAGTTTTCCTGGGAGACTGGTCCCTTCCCAGACAACAGTTTGCTGTCTGTGAAATGGGTAAGGTGCCTGGATGGGTGGGGTGGATGGGGTATAAGTGGATCCACTGAGCTATGAGGCTGCTATGGATCACAGGAGAAAGGACCAAGCCAAGAAAGATGGCAATGGGGAAGAACAGGACGACCCCACCCTGATCATCTCTATATGTCTTTGCCCTGCTGGGACCCCAGATTGTGGGGCGTAAGAGTGCTTTTAACTGGATAAAAATTATTAAATCCTTCCTCCTTGGGTCCCTCTTTGGTGCCCAGACATAGGGCTGAGCCCCATCAGCTCAAGCTCACATTGTCACAGACCACTAGTGCTGGAAAGTGCCCAAAACATCAAATCGGAGCCAAAACCCTCATTCTACAGGTGAAGAAATTGCCCAGAGAGGGCAAGATCTTCACGAGGTCACACAGTTAAGACAGTGACAGAATGGGACAAGAGTTCTTCAGACCCACCAGGCTCCATGTCCCAGACTTAGCAGGGCTAGGGATGAGGTGAACTTCTTCTTTAGGCTTCCTTATACTAGAAGATTCGGGAGAAAGGGGCAGCCATGCCACTGCACCTCCTACCTATAGGCCTTAGGGTCCCCAGGGAAGCGGGGAAGCAAATCTTACCAGGCTGGGTGCAGAGTGGTTAGCTGTCCGGTTGGGCCAGGAGAAGTCTAGCATCTGGCTGTTGAGCAGGATCCCCGAGGGGGTGATAAGGCCGCTGCCAAAGGGCTGGTTCAGGGAGCTGGGGGCCAAGGTGGAGTCCGGTGAGCCCTGGCCCGTCTTCACCTCTACCCAGCCCCCACCCCCTCTTGGTTCAGAGGATCCCTTGTTCCAGGTTCTGAGTCTGAGCTGGCATACCTAACCATGGCCACAATGAAGTCATCAGGTCCCATGATCAGCACCTGGGCAGCCGTGGGCGCTCCATCTAGTTCATAGACAGGCAGGAGTGGGGCAGGGGCTGCCTGGGAGTCATTGATATGGCCCCGGAGGTAGGCGGCCTCCACCTTGCTGAAAAGACAAGGGGTGGGAGATGAGCAAACAACAGGCTCTGTATACACCTCACCTTTTGTGGTGTTTGTGTAATTATTTGATGAAATCTACCTCCCTCACTGGACTACTAGAACTATGAGTGCAGAAGCTCATTAATTGCACATAAGAAATACCCAGAAAATAGCTGTTGAATGAATTTATTTAGGTATTATTTGGATTCTTTTCTGGAACCAACTTTTAATTTATTTAATGTTTAAATCAAGAACCTTTTAGTTATCTGACTTTACTTCTTAATCCTTTCTATAAAAGTGCCTGGTGCATAATGGATAATCAGAAAATATTTGTTTTGAATTAACAAACTGGATTAATTTAGACTAATGTTTGTAGTCTAAAGTTTTATTAAGAGTTTAGTTGGGGGAGGATTTTGTATATGAGGATCTTTTTTTTTTTTTTTTTTTTTTGAGACAGAGTCTCGCTCTGTCGCCCAGGCTGGAGTGCAGTGGCCGGATCTCAGCTCACTGCAAGCTCCGCCTCCCGGGTTTTACACCATTCTCCTGCCTCAGCCTCCCGAGTAGCTGGGACTACAGGCGCCCGCCACCTTACCCGGCTAGTTTTTTGTATTTTTAGTAGAGACGG